>NC_089800.1:40126167-40426167 GCF_029633855.1 Hoplias malabaricus | reverse complement strand
ACACCCTCAGACAGAGCAAGGCAGAGCTGTACACAGGTAAAATATAAAGAAACAGATGCACATATAAATATATACATATAAGTGACATTTATATGGGCAGTATCTGTATAAAAGGCATGAAGCATTTTTACAGTTCACTGTGATCATTAGATTCCAGACATAAGTGCATAAAGAAGTGAAAGTGTTGAAGTCAAAATATATATATTTAAAAACTGTATTACAGTATTGTATAAACTCAAGGAGGTCAGTATTGTCCCAGCACTAAGAAAACATTTAGCATACAAAAACATAGGATAAGAATAAATTTGAAAGCTTTGGAAGTTTTCAATTATCAAACAAATTCAAGATGTAGAGGGAGAAAACAAATAATACAAGACGGAATAACAATATTAAACATATTTACTTTATAGAATTAGGCTAGATTAGCCCTATGTTAAACCAATCCATGGAGTTCATCTATCCTGGAGTGGACAAACCTTGTTCTGGACTGCCCATATGAGCCCCAGGGGTGAGTTGGCTTGGAAAGAGTTGAATCTCTTTTGTTATTATTGCAAATATTAGGAATTCCAAACATTTGCTTTTTACCATGTTAACATGTCTGTGTTTTTTATTTATTTGCTAGATGATGAATGATTAATGTGTGTTAATCAGTCAAAAACACATTTCCACTTTAAAACTGCAGTGTATTCTATTTACAGTCTAAAATGTGTGGATACAAAACAACAAGGGCTTCTTACGTCAAAAACCTATATGGTAGCTGGAGAAGGGGTTTGGGTATAATTACATACTCATAGGTCCTGAATGAAGAGGAAGATGCAGATTTACATCTAAACCACTTTTAAAGTATTGGTGTTTTTAAGTTTGTTTAGCGCTGAGAGAAATTGAGCGCACTCCATCTTGTCAGACGCATTTTAAATGTATTCCCGCCTGTTTTCGGAGAGGATGCGCTAATTGGCTGGTGGCGTAGAATTGTAGCACAGAGAGGGCAGGGATTTACTGACGTAGCCAATCCTGTTGCGGGGGTGGGGCCTGTCGGAGTACGGGCGGGACGAGTCCTAACGCCGCTCGTGCGGTTGTGGTTTTAACGCAGTGAGAATAACGGCCGTTTGGAGGAGAGCGCACGGAGCGAGGGTGAGACAGCGCTCGGCTCTCACCGAAAAGAAGGAGATATGGACAAAGTCCACAAATGTGAAGGACCCTTCATCTGAAGTGTTCCACGCTGTGAGTCCGTCTTCCGAGAGGTAGAGCTTCGTCACTGCGATGCTGAGAGTTTAAGAGAGCGTTGAGTGTCCGTTACAGCCTGAGGGAAGTGTGGGCTTGTTTACGCACACCACCATAATGTTCAAGTTGAACAGATGCTGCACCGTGAGAGCGACTCCTCTGTACATTTACTCTGAAAACACCAAGAACATGAGAGAAATGATTTAAACCGTCTTCAGGACAATGCTGCGGGGTTCCAGAGAAATTGTCTTACTGCTGCTCGTACACCTCTGCGTCTCCGCAGGTAAGTTTACCAGAACAATCGCTGGGAATGGACCAGAAGAGCTGTATTAGAGCTAAAGTTAGCTTTCCGACTTCATTAAAGCGCCAATAGGATACTTCTCATCCTGGTCCCCTAATGACATATGTGGGGGTTTATAAACTAATTACCAATTGGTAATTAATTTTTACAGGACTAAACTCGTTTAATATCACTCTGATGTCTCTTCTCGTTACTCTGACTTTATTCTAAACACATCGTAAACAATTTTGCCAGGATAGGTTTATACAATTTTCTTGATATTCTCTTTTGTATATCTTTTTCAAATGTGTGTTACAAAAAAGTGTCAGTATTTGTAATAAATCTCTTCGTATATAGATGGTCTGTATTCTGATTGGCTGCCATGTAACTTGTCAATAAGCAGTCAAAGCATGAACCAGCATTGCTTAACTGCTGTAGGTTGTGCCTTGTGACGTCACAAATCCAGTTTCAAGTTAGTTTGGAAGCTTAGTTTCTGAACATGGACTGGAACATCAGTGGAGCATTTTGCATTATCATTTCAATGATTTCAGCATGTCCTTTAGGGCTGGACAATAATTCAGTATTAATATATAATCACAATATAAAATGTTTCAATAACAATAATATGATTTTTATACACATTTTCAGTATTTCAATATATTATTATTTACAGCATTTCAGTGAAGGACAGCCTTACAGGGCACTGCCATCGGTTCATTGCGCTCAACTTTAAAGTTATTTTAAAGATAATTAATATTGACAAACCCAAGAGGTCTTTTGTTTGATGATGATGTCATGTTGCTTTCAGTTCTTGGCAGTTCTGTGGCTTTTTTTTTTTGTTAATATCGATATCTGAATTATGTCGTATAGACAGAAATTCAGAAATATATTGGGATATAAATTTTGGCCATATCGTCTATCTCTATTTCATTAAATAGAGATCTCTTCTCTTCAAATAAACCATTCTGTAAAGCAAAGCTGGACTGATCATTTATTCTGGAACAATATGATTAAAAATAGTAAACAAGCCAATTTTCAGGAATAAATTTTGTTGTTGTTACCTGCATTCGATACTGGAGACTAAACTTGCGAAGCATTCTGTTCATTTCACCGTAGACTCTGTGTGCCATATGGCTAGGTGTGGAAAAGGCTGCGGTGCGGTAAGCCCATCAAACAAAAACATCTGAGACTGTGTTTTTCCAGATGGTTCACTTGTTGCATTCCTGTGTTCAACAAAGGGGCAGACTGTCAAAATACTGCCTTAATAAATTTCCAGAGAAGCAGAAAGGATTACAGAGCACTTCAGGTTGAAAATCAAATTAATCTGACAGTTTAGGATTGGCTAATCACTGCTTCATCAAAGCTTAGCATTCGGATCTTTCAACACGTAAAACAGAGGCACAAAAGACCTTGTTTAACCTCTCTGCAAGGTCATGTATTTGTTGCTTCAATAGCCCCAGATGTGTTCTGAAGAATAGCTGTGATAGGGTCAACCTTGGTGTGGCTTTATCCTGTGGGGAAAAGGGAGACACCAGCGCTGTATCATCAGTCTCTAACTCAGCATGTCCTCCTGCTGTGCCCGGCTGGCCTTGAGCATTAGTGGAGACAGAAGCTGCTGTGCACAGCAAGGCGCTGAAATGCACGTTAAGGGATGCCTCCGACCCTCCAGTGTACACACAGCGAAGTCCCCATTGTTGGATTATGACCCTCGGTGCTGAATTGACACAGAGCGTTCATTTAACTCCAGCTGGACGCAGCGAATACTGTAAGTGTTAATGGAGACTCTGCAGTACCGGTTCGGTGGAGCACACCATGTGCTTTGTTAATTCAACAGAAACCTCAAATATAGAATGGCACAAGGCACACTGTGTTGTTGCCAATTACATGTTTAGATAAAAGCAGTGTGTGAAGTGCCTGTGTCGATTCTGGAGGTGGTGGTGTGAAACATATCTTAAGAAGCGTGTTCTTGCAGCTGGGTTAAAAGAAGTGAGAAATAATGGGGTCCTCTAGTTGCTAAGGGATGGCTATACCATGAACTTTTCCCTTGACAGAACAAGATAGTTTTGTGCTTGTGGCAGGGTTTGCTTGCATTAACCACTGTGTCAGAGTCTGGCAAATGTGTTTTCAGGTGTAGTTGCAAAAACTGGGTCTATTCCTTTCCCAAAACACTGCACCGTAGCACAGTGGTGGTTTTCAGACTGAGGCCATTTTACAGGCCTGTGTTTGGTTCTTTGAAGAAACAGTATCAAATAAATGTTATATTTTGTAAAACAAACTGTAGTTAATTCTGGCATAATAATTACCCTTCCAGTAATCCCAATTAAAATGGTAATGTTCAATTATACTGATTTGCATAATGTAGAGAGTTTTATATGTATTTCAGTGGATCGCTTGGACTTGAACTTGCACTCATTGTGTGGTGCTCCCACTGTACTTTATATCTGTCGTAGTATACAAAAAGCCTGCCTGCATTCATTAACATAATAGGGCTTAAACTAAGAACAGGCTAAACAAAGCCACACAGTTTGTGTCATTCAGTCAAATGAGGGCAAATGGACCACTCTGCATGAGTGGAGTAAGCAGCATAATGGCTTTTTAAATGCCAAATAGCATTTGATGGACCACCTAGCCGTGCCAGGTTGTGTCGGAGAACAGATATGTATGTTCCAGTTTTATTCAAACCAGCTACAGTCATTCCCTGTGTTGGCCTGTCCCTGTTTGACCACTTTTTGCCATGGCGCGCATACACGGTTGACCTTTTCCACAAACAGCTATTTTCCACCCCATGGTTTGATTAGGTCAGTAACAGACTTCTCTGCATGCATTCTGCAGCTCATCCTAGTGCACTCATTCAGGCCTATGTTCCTGTTATACATGTATGTCTAAAGCAAAACATCTTTGGAACCCAACTCCTCTGGCCAAGGTTTTCACATTATATTAGCATAACAAGAGCCCATTCAAACCCTGAGGAGGGAGTGGGTGATGTGCGGCTAATGTTTTGTTAATATTAATTACTGTAAAGCATTATATAATGGCATAGCTTGTAGTCACACACCACATATAATTTTTATTAATGGCACTGTGGTGTAGACTCAAGCCGTCCTTTTCTTCTCACACCAGCACCAGCCTTGTACTGTACCAGAACTGTGTAAAAGCTTTGATCCAACCACAGTTGAAGTTAGCTGCTGGCACCCAAGGTCCAGAGATTAATCCCAATTTCTGCTCCAGTAATTCTTCCACATTGCTATGAAGATCATAGTGTTGTCACTCATTACACCCACAGAAAATGTGTGTTAAATAAGCAAGAATTTTAGTGAAAACTGGTTTGCTTCCTCCTTTAAAAGTACAATATTTTAACAGATCCAACATGGAGGAATCACGAGTGTTAAAAGAATAGCTGGGGTAGACACTGTGGTTGTTCTCTCGAGGCAGGTTAACCGTTTAGTCTTCTTCAGGCTAGATTAAGCTTGATATATTTTTTTAAACTATTAGTAATGTTTCACTGGCAGTTAATATGTTTATTAATTCCAACAGCTAAATATTTTTTTCCTGTTTGAAAATATGTTATGTGTATTTTTAAATGTTTGAATAAGAATCTTTTCTCAACAGAGAGGCTGCAATTATATAATGCACCATTCCTCATGTTTTTTTAAAGCACTGCTCTTCTTTGTCTATGCTTTAATCGTCAAGAGTATGAGCTCATCCTAGAGTAACACACTGAGAATAATTATCTTGCGCTCCTCCGTTAGAGGATGTCACGTCGTTCTCTTTTACTCATGCATAAAGAAGTATATCAAGCATTTAGGATTAAGAAAACCCAAACATGCTTTTTTAATCAATGTGTATAAAGAATTCAAGAATGTCCAGTGAAAGTATGTATGACTGTGTGTCTTTAAGCTAATTACTGCGTTACTAGGATGTAAACGTATCATTTGTATTGTGATCTATTCAAGATTGTATTAGGCTTGTGTTTGATGTTAGGCTTGTGGCAGTGGAACCTGATTTAACTGCCTAAATATTTATATTTAGTTTTTGTTCCTAACTGAAATATAAGCATTTTAATATCTTATATTGCAGATGGAAAACCTAAGATAAGGCTGTGTTTAATGAAGCAAGCAGAGCAATTTTAAGCATTTTCCTGCCCCATTTTTTTAATGCGATTATCCTTTTGTAAGAGTTGTAGTAGTTATGAAAACTGAATCAGCTATAGGTGCGTACTTATACTAGAATATATGAGCTCCAATGAGACATTCTGCCTGGGTCCAAGGTGTTCACATCTGTGTCATTTCTGGATAAAACCTACTGTACAGTTCTAACTATTGTGCTATGGCATATGCATATCATGTGAGTTCTTGAATGTCCCAGAGTTCAAAGTCATATGCCCACACTGGTAGGCTCTTATCGCCATCTATAGACTCCTGCACTAATGGGTCCTGAGAGGAATGCTGTGAGTTTTCAGAGCCTCCTTCTCTGTTAGCAGCCATTCCAAACCCAACCCTAATGCCAGCTTCTTTTAACTTCTCCTTGCTCCTGCCTGCCCCTCTGGACCCTCCAAAAGCTTAATAGATGCTGAGTCATCAGTTTCTCTGGCTCCGTCCACCACTAGCCATTAAGAGTCTACTCTGGTCTCATTTCGTTTGATGCCGCCTGTAACACACTGTTCCTTTTTCTTTTAACTTTAGGCGAAGTGTCTGTCTGAAATATTTATAAAGTGCAATGTTGACTTGAAGAGACAAATAAAAGCACATCTGTACATGTAGAACCCACATCTGATTTAATCACTGCCTGTCAAGCAGTTTGGAAGTTAAAAGCTTTTCAGACAACCTAGTCTTTCATGTTGCACTTATTTGTATCACCATAGACTATTCAGTGTGAAATCATGATTAGATAAAAATGACACTGAATGCTTTGAATATTCCCACTCGTTTTCTTGTAGGGTCTAGGCCACGTCTGGAGGACAGTCCGCCGCGGATTGTGGAGGACCCTTCTGATCTGATTGTGTCCAAGGGTGAGCCAGCCACCTTGAACTGCAAGGCAGAGGGGCGTCCAACGCCAACGGTGGAGTGGTACAAAGATGGAGAGCACGTGGAGACGGACAGAGATGACCCACGCTCACACCGCATGCTGCTCCCCACTGGCTCACTCTTTTTTCTGCGTATTGTCCATGGGCGCCGCAGCAAACCAGATGAGGGCGTCTATACTTGTGTTGCCCGCAACTACCTGGGAGAGGCGGTGAGCCGGAATGCCTCACTAGAAGTAGCCAGTAAGTACCTTTTCCTTCCAGTCAATATCTTTTGAGGTGGAATGATGTTTTTGAGATTCTAGTTAAAATGCTTTTGACACTATGTGATTTTATGTGATTTTCTGGTATGGTCTGAAAATAGATAGCAATTAGCAAACATGTTTAAAAAGTTGCTGTTTAGCTTGGACTGCCTGTGTTTGTGTATGTGGCTTGTGTGCTTGGATGCTGGAGGTTGCCTTGACTAAAACACTAGTGCACTTGCTGGATTCAAGATGCATGACTTCTGATTGCTAGGTAGGTGGCCACTGTGACACAGACAGCCACTGTGGTAAAATCACCCAGTGCTTATTTAAGAGTTTAACAGAAATGTTTTTAAAGCTATTACAGTTTCTTCTGTGTTCTTTACAGGAACTTAACACTTAACTAAAAATCATTGTACATTAACCAATGGCGGGGCAGTCCCTCTGGAGTAACTTGAGGTTAAGTGCGTAATGGTATTAGTCATTAGCTCGCATAAAGCTTGAGTCATAACCAAGTTCTTTGAATGCTAGATTCTACATCACTTGACCCACATAGATGAAAGTATGTTAATTCAGCATAGTCTACAGAACATCAGTTGATTTAGATTTGAAATTTGTGATGGAGAAGACGTGTCAGAACTTTGTCAGTGTTTAAAGGAGCAATCTGTAATTCTGACACCAAGCATTTAAACTATAATACAGTTTCAAACCAGTGGAGAGAGCTGTCTGCCACCTCCCCCTCCTCCCCAGAAGTGAACAGATTGCCAGTTTGAGGAAAACTGAACAAACAAGCAATAGAGGAGTTTAAGAACTTGGGCCGTAATAGCTAAGAAGAATGTGCCATAATCAACATATTTATACAGAAAAGTGTTCATCATTTCACTAAAAGGTCTATCTATGCAAAAAAATTAACCTGGCTGCCATTTCCCTGCATTTACAAACCTTTACTGTCCAAATCCACCTGAAATATATTGATTAGACAAGGCTGGTGTCAATGTTCCCTTCCACCATAAATATAGTTTAGGAGGCAGATCTTGTCCGCAATTTTCGTAGTCAAACTTTTCGTTCCACCTTATGTGTCTGTTTACCTGTTAACCTCTAACAGGTATATGCAAGTTTTAAACAACTTTGATAAAAAGTATATACAATGTATTTCTAAAATCTTTTAGTGTGCACTTTTAGTGTGTGTCTATTTTATGGATAAAGGAACCTTACTGGATCTCAGTAATGTCAACTGCTTACATGTAAAACCCAGTTACATAAATTTGATATTGGGTTATATGAGAGAATTTTGGTCTCTTTCATACTAATACAAAGAGTAGCATTTAGTTTGTCAGCAAGATTTTTAAGAACCATGTCTCCCACAGAGAAACAAATGCTCATTACTCAGGTCAGTTAAAATATAGAACAAAGTCTTACTCAGAGGACTTTTCTTAGAGAATCCAAAGGAAGACTTCTGCATTCTATTACCTGTACATCACACCATGTCAATTACACCCTTTTCCAGAGCCTCTTATTTTTTAGACATTTATGTAAAAAAAGTCCTTGTTCCTGTCCCTTCCTTGTGGTTTAAAACCCTTGGAAATGGCACAGGGGCAGCTTCACTGCCAGAAGAAACCGGATTAACAAATTTGTTGATTAGGAAAAAAAGCATAACAGATTAGAGCTGCAAAGATTCCTCGTTAAAAACACAAAACAGCAATTTAGCATGAGCCCATCTTCTGCTTGGCTAGTCCCCGACTCCTTGGCTTTAGTCACAGGCATAGCTCGTGGCTGCCTGACCTCATTAGGAGGTCACGTCAACTAATGTTTAAAGTGATGTTAGAAGCTGCAAGATAGTAACATTGCATTATAACTCAACTTTGTTGGGTGAAAGGATCAAGGTCATGTGTATGTTTGCTCATATTTGCATTTTGCAGAATCTGCTAAACCCCTTCAAGCCTGTCTTCCATTTCAATCAACATTTATCACTTATCCTATAAGCTTAGGCCTAATGCTCAAACCTGCAAAATATTTTATGTGAAAGGTTTAGGTTGGTCTTTTGAAAGGATTTGAATTCACTATCGTCTAGCATTTATTTAAAAAACATTGTATACAATAGACCGTAACACCTTATGCTCTACTAGAGAACTCGGCTGTAAGCAATGCCTCTTACATTGAACAGAAGTTGATTAAATTGATCACTGCTCAGAACAAAGGCAGAAGCATTCCAGGTCACATTTTTAAGGGTCATAGAAGAGTCATTTCTAAATGATGCGTTTTGTGAACGGAAAAGATTATATTGATGAATGTGGTCATCATGTTATGAATTCAGAATCCAATTTTATGAAGCTTGGTGTTTTAAAATCAATGTCCAAATTAGGTTTTATGCAGTTTTGTATATACAAATGTTATTCACAAATAAATCTAACCATTTTTTATGTTGCCGTTTTATACAAATTCTTATTTTTAAACAGGATGTATTTGTAATATAGCTTTGTTTTTTAAAGCATTACATTTTGACCATGATTATTTTTAAACCAAATCCAATTTTACCAAATCCACCATAATGCCAAAGATAGTGGATAATAGTTGCTAAGCTGTAATTGAAAATATTTTTTCTGTGATTAATGTTGTTGCAGTCTGAAAACAGTTTCATTCCTTCATTATCTGTAACCGCTTTTCCAAATCAGGGTCGCGGTGGGAACACCTTCACGGGGCGACACACACTCACACATTTACACACACACACACCGACGGACACTTCTGAGTCGCCAATCCACCTACCAATGTGTGTTTTTGGACCGTGGGAATAAACCAGAGCAGCCGGAGGAAACCCACACGGACACGGGGAGAACACACCAAACTCCTCACAGACAGTCACCCGGAGCGCGAATCAAACCCACAACCTCCAGGTCCCTGGAGCTCTGTGACTGCGACACGACCTGCTGCAGCACTGCGCTGCCAAAACAGTTTCAATCTATGTTTAAGTTAGTGAATGTATTTGTTATTTTGGCTATAAATTTGTTTTAACTCTGTGGTAAACCACAGGACCTTTGTTAACCGCAGCAGTAGGCTTATAAGATGTCATTTTAAAAAAGCTTTAAGCACAATTAAATATTTTTATCCCACATTTGGAGACAAATTAAATAGTCGTGTTGGTTGTATTTAACCTTCACCCTGCATTCAGCACGTGTACCTGCCATTAAAGGGGCTGTATGTTATGCTATCAAGACCCACTGTACTGCACTTAGGGACAGAGTGCTCGTCCTTGCAGATGATGAAATCATGAGAGTGAGGTCATAACAAGGGATCCAGGCATACTGCCGCCTGTCTCTTCTCTGTTAGCCGTGATTCATGTGCTAATTAGAGCTGGACCGGGGCCAGCAGGCCTGCTGCCTGTGTTCTGGGTGGGTGCACTAGGAGAGTAGCTCCTATGGATGACAACAGGTGGAAAAGGAAACAGAATGTGGGCATGCATCCCCCTCCCCCTATCCTCTAGTGCCCCTTGTTACAAATGTGTTTACATCTGCGAGGTTGCACATCCAGCAGCTTAGATTACAGAGGCAGGAAGATTGCGTTGAGGGAAAATTGTGCTGCCTTACAAAGAAGCATTAAGCATTAGGTTTTGATAAGTGAGCAATATTCAATGCGATAAGTCTGTGTTGTTTGTCTGGCAGATTTTTAAGCTTCTCTGGCATTATGAAAACATTTCAGAGCTGTCAGTTCATGCCATGTCCAACATTAATTTCTAATCTTGAGATATTTGTTTTTCTGATTTCTTACAGTATAAAATATTGCAAAGCTTTTGTGGATTGATCACTCATCTAATAACCTGAATAGGTTATGAGGCTGTGTGGTGTCTGCTAAGTGGATCTCAAAACCCATATGATCATCAGGGCTATAGATGGCTGTTATGTAAATGGGAAATGTTTGAACTTTTTAGGTGGGTTACACAATGAGGTAATAACAGGAGAGTAACAAGATGCCATATGTTGCTCATATTACCCACTGAGATTATTTTGTACCATTTCAGTCCTGAGCAATGAAGGGGCTGAGCATAATTTAATAGACATTTAACACATGTAATGCTGTGATTTTAAAGTAAACACATGTTTTTATTTTAGTACACTTAGCCATGCAAATCTAGGTTAAGATGCATAGCACTTGCCTGTCCATGATACATAATCATGCACTTTACACTGCAGTAGATAACACCTTTCATCTGGCTGAATACCAGCCAAAGCTAAGGGTTACTTGTTGAGTTCTCTAACATTTTGACAGTGCCCAATATTTTGCACTCAGGATGAATGTTATGCTTTCATGTTTTCCCAAAATAGCTGCGATTGTCTGTCTGCTTTTGTATGTAAAAGAAAACTGGTATCGGTTTCAAAGCTATGAATGTGACAGTCTGTCTGGGGGAGCAAAACGGCAGCACTCCCTGAGCCAGGATTAAGATAAAGTAGGACAAATAAAAAAAATGAAACTTGCTTAAAAGGCTTTTGAGCCAGCTGTCCCTCCTTTTTTCTCAGTGTGGGATTATGAAGTAATGACGCTTTGAAGGCAGTGGTAATACGGCTTTCCCTACACCTTCCCATCTAAACCCTTTAGGGGTGAGTGTTTTGGGGTGTCCTTCATACACCCAGTGTGTTTTGGTGGGATTTTGTTTGTGTTCTTATGTGCACTGAATTTACAATGTGTTAAAGGTGTTCATATGAAACACAGGATAGGTTGAGTTTTATGTTTCAGAGATGTAGAAATATCTCAAATCAACATTCAGTCAACATTTATCACTTATCCTATAAGCTTAGGCCTAATTCTCAAACCTGCAAAATATTTTGTGTGAAAGGTTTAGGCTGTTCTTTTGAAAGGATTTGAATTCAGTATCGTCTAGAATCCAATTTTATGAAGCCTGGTGTTAAGTCCAAATTAGGTTTTATGTAGTTTTGTATATCCAAATGTTATTTACAAAAATATTAAATCATTTTTTATGTGGCTGTGTTATACAAATTCTTAATTTTAAACAGGATGTATTTGTAATATAGCTTTGTTTTTAAAGCATTACATTTTGATCATGATTATTTTTAAACCAAATTCAAAACATTATTTTTAACAATGATGCCAAAGATAGTGGATGATAGTTCATCCATTCATTCATTATCTGTAAGCGCTTATCCAGTTCAGGGTCGCGGTGGGTCCAGAGCCTACCCGGAATCATTGGGCGCAAGGCGGGAATACACCCTGGAGGGGGCGCCAGTCCTTCACAGGGCAACACACACACACACCTACGGACACTTTTTTGAGTCGCCAATCCACCTACCAACGTGTGTTTTTGGACTGTGGGAGGAAACCGGAGCACCCGGAGGAAACCAACTCCTCACAGACAGTCACCCGGAGCGGGAATCGAACCCACAACCTCCAGGCCCCTGGAGCTGTGTGACTGGGACACTTCCTGCTATGTGTAAATTAGTGAAATTATTTGTTAATTTTGGCTATAAATTGTGGCTAAATCAGAGAAGTAGAAACTATAAATATATAGAAAAATTATTCATGGTCAACAAGGTCATGAAATATTCTCCACATGAGGTGATGTTGTTTTGTTTCAGTCAAAAATTAAAATGTCACATGTTCATCTGCAGCTTGAAAAGATCATTATCAACTGGATCAGTGATGAGTTGGAACAGAATTAAATATATGAAGTAGATTTTGAGGAAGAGGTTTTGTCACTGGAACGAGTAGTAGTTGATTCTTGAGAATTATTTTCCTTCTTTTTCTGTCTTCTTCCTATTGTTTTTATTTTTATTCTAATTCTTAGCAAACATACAGCCTTCTGGTTAGTGTCTGGCCTTTGAATTGTTAACACAGCCAATGTAGAGATTAACCTAGTCCCCTCTTCCTGCAGGCCAGGGCTCCATTAGCTGGGGTTGAGGGTTGGTGACAGCATTGTGTTGGATTAGGCCACCTCTGGAGTGATTTGGAGTGGATTAATTTATGCAGCTTTTTAGCAACCAAAATGAACAACATGCACACTCTCTGACATACCCATCCTGCCAGCAGAACCTCTGATTTAGCCTGCTGGCCACCTCTCAGAAAATATACCACAGATGTACTTCTGTGGCCAGGAAATTATAGCATCCCCTGCTGCATATAGCTGCAAATGTATAAATGGCCACCAGGCCAGTAGCTTAGGTGTGGATAAAACCAACTGCATTTTTGTTTTATATGTTCACAGCCCCCTCAACACACTGACAAATGCTTACTCATTACCTCTTGCCTGAACACAGTTATTCATGAAAGGTGTAATTGTGTGCATTGTGCTTTCAGAAAAGCTGAATGAGTTTCACATTCAAGACATTTAACTTGTAATAATGTAATATATGGTCATTTGAATAAGCCACCAAATGTAATGTAAGGAGCACTAGCACTGTGGCACATTAATAATGTACTGCCCAACAGAGTTGTCATTTATCGTCCCTCCATGATCCCTATAGGGGGCAGAGAAGAAAGAGCCTCTGGCCTTTTGAAATGAGATCAACCTGTGCAAGGTTCAGCTACAGAAAAGGCCTTTCTTTCACAGACCAGGAATTCAAATTATGTTACCAGCTTTGCCATCAATACAAGTTTTGAAGGCTGAAATTTGATTTCAATCTGTGCAGTCCTTAGATGTCTGATTGGATGTAGTCACTATGCCAGAGCTCTGAGGCAGCTCAGTATTGATTATGACTTTCATGTTTAAGAGAGATTTCATGTTACAAAGATAAATTGGCTGACCATGAGAAATACAAGCATGGCCCACATGCTGCCCGGTCATGTGACCTTCCTGGACTCTCAGCATTGGCTAATGATGCTCTGTGTGTGTGTCGCTCCCCCGGATGGCTAAAAATAATCCTGCAGCCTCTCTCTCTCTGCGTCTCTCTCTCTCCACTTTGACTCCTGAGGAAGAGGAGGAGAATGATGAGAGGAGTAGGCAGGAGAGCTTTGGAGGAGACCTGTTCTCTCATATGGTCTGTCCTGGCCCAGTGCCTAGAAGCAGGAGCCACGACAGGGTCGAGCGAGTATAGCTCTTCCTCTTAACTAGGCTTAAGATATTGCCACAGGCCTTGTAGGCTGGTCAGCTGGAGGTAAACAGTGACACTATTTCCCCCCTTTCTCTTTCTTAACCAGAACTCATGAATTACTCATAGCTCCTGTCTCCTGAAAAATGCAACGTGCTGGGGGGCTGTTTTGAAACAGGCTGTCCTTGTCCTTGCTTGTTCACAGGCCTCATGCGAGTTATATTTAATTCAGGAGGGCGATTTGGCGACTGCATTGGAGCAAGGAGAAGAAAGTGACAGAAGTGTGCTTGCTACACACATAGAAACTGACATTCTACAGTATTTGTGCATACAACAGAGTGCATTTGGGACTACGTATACTAGTGGTCATTTGAGACGTTAGAAACATAGGGGTAGTCATTCAGTGTACTGGGGCAACATACACGTGTGGCAGTAATGTTGACTGATTTGATTACTGGTTTGTTTTAAAATGTGTAATGAGTGTTGCAGCTACTTGCGTGCAGCAAGAAAATGAACTTTTAAAGAAATCTCACACAATGTTTTACTAATTAATTTATACTTGTTATTGTACAGTGTAGGGCTGTGCCATGTTGTTTTTTTCAAACAATTAAAAAATATCAGTATCTTGATAAATGTGTAATATGGCGTACATTCATTACGTGAGTCATTTAAGCACAGCGACAGGTACGGTGGAAATTTGCTTCAAAGAATCAAAGAATTTGCTCCAAAAGAAGAGTGACCTCAGTCATTTGAAGGTGGTTTGGAAATAAAATATCAATATTCTATTTATATTTTTTACAATGTCAGAACCTTGATAAATTACGGTTGTTTACAAAATAAGCAAATGCTTACACCTTTATTTGCTGTATGTTCTGCATGTTTGAAATTGTTAGATTTGTATGAAAATATAATTTAAATAAGAAATTAAATATATTATTAATTGAATATAATTCATATTAATCTAACATTAATATTTTTGTGTTCTGGAAATAAATAAAAGTATTTTTCAGTGGCCCCCTCCAGGGTGTATTCCCGCCTTGCGCCCAATGATTCCAGGTGGGCTCTGGACCCACCGTGACCCTGAACTGGATAAGCGGTTACACATAATGTATGAATGAATTAATATTTTTCACTGTTTTGTTCATATCGTTGAGATATTTGTTCATATCATTATCACCTAAATATTGTGACATTATTTTAGGGCCATATCACCCACCCCTTCTTTTTTGGTTTTATGTCTGAGGGTAGACAGATAGTCGTTCTAGTACAAAGAATGAAAAAAAAAATTCTTTCAGACAAAGGTCTCATTATGAAAAGAAAATATATATTAAAATTGAACTTAGCAGAATTTGGCATAACCATGTTACTCACAAGACTACAGAGCCACCCTGCAGTTAGTCAGGCTCTCCACTCAGCCTATGCATGAAGAGTGTGAACCTTTCTTCCTCTCAGGCTCTGGAGGGGTCCTTGAGAGAAGGAGGGTTCTGGGTGGGACAGATGCTTCAATTTCTTCTCCATCACTCAGCTCCCCCTCTTTCCAGCCAGTGGGGACATCAGCTCAGCAAGATCCTTTTAGATCATCCACGCTGCTCACTCTCTCTTTCTCCCTCTGTCTCTCACGCACACACACACACACACACACACACACACACACACATGCATACACACACACCCAGACCAGACATCTTTTGCTTTGTGAGTGCATGCATGGTCATGGAGAATGGCTGGAGGGTCAGAATGGCCACTCAGTCAGCAGTGACCGCCAACCACAAGGGAGTCAGTGCCTTATGAAGCCACAGGCGCAAACGCACAATTGAATAAATGTTATACTCTGTTGGCCACATTATCTATCTGTCCCTGTGGCTATAGCAAAAAGAAGATGCTTCCCCTTGTCATACTCCTTCCACTTGTCATACTAAGCCCATCTACATTCTCCTTTTTTCCCTTTTTCTCCTTGTTTTTCAGTGGATATTGAATGGTAACATTAACATTAATTCCAAATGTTAATGGAGATTGATTCCTGGGGCTCCTGAATGACTCTGAATGAGTTCTAATTTCATTTCATTTTTTAATTAAATTTTATTCATGGAGTGCTTTTTACAACAGGTGTTTTCACAGATGAACTTTACAGAATCCCAGGTCCTAGGCTCAAATGAGCAAGTCAAGGCAACCGTGTCAAGGAAAATCTCTCTCAGCGTAAGGAAGAAAGCTTGAGAAGGACCAAAACTTCAAAGATGGACCTATCTTTCTCTGGTCGACACCAGAGCACGTGTATATGTGTAAATAAAAAGAGTCTGAAGCAGGTGAAGAGTGAACAGTTTTAGTTCAGGCGCAGTCTAAGTGGCCCATCAGTGGTGTAGAGGTGAGACACTTAGGAGCTTGCAACACACACAAACACACACACTAGTCCACTAGGGGCTGTGAACACACACCCAGAGCAGTGGGCAGCCATAACCTTTTAACCTAGACTTAAAAACTAAGAATGTGTCAGTTCCAAACACTGACTTATTAGGATATTCCAAAATTCCAGGGCCCTAAGATTTTCCCTCTTGTACTATTCAATAATTCTAGGCACAGACAGGCAGCCAGCAACTTGTGATCTAAGTAGGTGCAATGGTTGATAATATTAAATAATTTCACACATGTACCGAGGTGCGAGGCCATTTATAGCTTTGTATATGAAGAGCAGAATTTTATAATTTATTCTGGATTTGATTATCAGCCAGTGAAGAGCTGATAAGAATTCTGGGACAACTGAAGCTTATTTAAAGCATTGTCGCCATCATCAGAAAATCGCTAGCTCTATCCCTGATCAGGAGTTGGAGAGAACACTATTGTGTTCTCAGTCTTGGGGTGGGCAGGATGGCCCTTTTTCACCCCTTATTGTAAGCTCAGTGCTATCCAGTGTGGGTGGACATTTAACACTCTCCTCCAAGCACAATGAGATGCCCAGTGGCATTAGCAGCATTTTAAAAAAGAGTAGCTTGTTTCTCCGAGGAAGTATGTGCTTGCCTTCAACTACCAGCATCAATAAATCAGTGATGATGATTATATTGGGGAAAAAATTATATTCCTTTTTTTTGTTTGTTTGGGATTTTTTTTATATTACTTAACATTTTTGGTGAATTTGAGATCTTTGATAAAACCTACAGATAAGGGAAGGTGAAAAATTGTGGAGGTTGTGTGAGAAAGAGCCTGACAGATTGCGTGTGGCATACGCAATGCAGCAGCATTTTATGTGTGTGTGTGTGGTTAGTGGGTTGTCAGTCCACGAACTGGCAGATGACCACTTCAAATGCTGTCGTGCAATCTGAGACACAAACTGCGTAGAGACTGCCCCAACAATTTGTCCCTGGTGGAGATATTTGAATATTCATACCATACTTCAGTGAAGATTACTGTGTCTTGAAATGGCAGAATGGACAATCAAAGGTTTCAGTGTCTAATCTCAGCTTTTGAGGTTTCACTGAACATGATAATTTAAGGAAAAAAACCTTGCCTATTCTTTAGAGAAAATAGAATAATGACCCAGCTGGAAAAGTCTAGCTCTTTAGCTTGCTAAATTTGTGCCATAATTAAGAATTAATTTAAATAGCCGAAGTTTCATTAATTAAGACCCATTTCAATTTCCACTCTATTTTTATTTGCAACACTAAATGATCACATTAAGCCTTATCATGCTCCATTGATAGTGATTATGCTTATATAATACAAACACAGGAAAGGAAATGTGGCTCTTAGGTTGATTATGTTCTGATGAATGCAATGTGTTTAATCCTGAGAATGGTTGGAGGAAATGACTAGCAGTAGAACACATATTTGTGGCATTCTTAGAGGTTTGGGAGATTCTAGATCCAGGGTTTTTGCTGTTTAATATGAGGAAATGTTTAGTGTCCCGATAGGCAGAGAGAGGGGTCCTTCCTTCTGAGATTTACAGCCAACTGTTTTTGCCTAGTTGAGCTACAGTGAGAGAAGAGGTTTATCTTGCATTCTCAGAAAGATGGATGTGGGTGAGACAAAAGGGCACAGTTGGTTACATATTGTTGACATTGCTTATTACCTCATTAATGATCACCTCCTTGGAAAGCATCTTCCATTTACTTCCATTAATTCCCCTGTGGAGATGAGTCGTGTCATGTTGCAGAATAAACTTTGTTATATCATGCTTCTTCCTGTGAACTATTCAAGTGTTTAAAGTGAGTGCATTGTTATAAAAATAGTTTATTATTGATAAGCTCTGGGGGCAGAAGCAGGGAGGAGCAGGAAACTGGCGCTGCAGCTTCAGGCCACAGGGAGCCGAAACACTGAGAGCACTTAGACCTCCCGTTATTTCCCGCTGATAAAGCCTTAATAAAGATGCAAGGATAGACATCACTGAAAAGGGAAATAAAACGTAGATGTCCTTCTATTTAATTCTGACTTTGATATTACATTCTCTCTGAGACATATCTTGGCCTTCGTGTCTAGCAGATGGTTGGCCATTTATCGTGGAACTTAACTAATGAACTTGCTTATATTTATTCTGTTTATTTATTTATTTAATACCTTCTGCTTTCCCTTCTTATTAGAGTTGGTATGAGTGGATAGCCTGTGGGGAGAGTGGGCAGATTTAGGTCAGTTTAATTTGGAACGGCCATGTAGAAATTCAGCAAGAAAAATCAAACAGAAATTTAACTTTTCTGTCACTTGTCACCTGTATGTTATTCACTAGTTTAAAAAACAATTCTTTCTGTTTCAGCTCTCAGGGATGACTTTCGCCAGGCCCCCAACGATGTGGTGGTGGCTGCTGGCGAAGTGGCTGTGCTGGAGTGTGTTCCACCACGAGGTCACCCAGAGCCCAGCATCTCCTGGAAGAGGAACAACGCCCGTGTCAGTGAAAAAGACGGCAGGATCTCTGTAAGTCACCAGGAGCCTAATAATAAGAGCCTGAGAAACAGAAGGCGGGGCAGCACTCATGGTGCAATACTCTTCCCAGAACACTGAGCAATCATGACATCAACATCTACTGCTTGATGCAGGCAGGATTAGTGCAGAGGATGCATCAGCATCTTTAGAAAACATGCACAGTGATTTGGACTTTACTGGTATAGATGTCAGCAGACAGGTATTGTTTCATTTTACACTCACAACGGGCTTCTTAGTCAGAGAGCAAATTACGCCTATGAGTAATTAGTACAATGGTTAGCAAATCGGCTTTTAGATATCCCTAGGTTTTATCTGTAATCCAGATCACACATAGCTGTTCCACCATATAAAGGACTTCTGAAGACAATTAGTAGCTGAGTCATATGTGCTTAAGGGCAGCCAGTATCGATAATATTAGCAATCAAGTAATCTACTGGCTGTTTTGGCTTTGAATAATGAATGTTTGGTTTTTACCATGACCAATCAATATAAATGAACTTTGTAGACCAGGAGCAAACCAGGATCTCCTATGCAAATGTAATGTACTTCATTTGGTCTATTTATAATCTTATAACTAGGAACCCCCTGAAAAGACTCGATATAAAAACACTTGCAGCTGGTCAGCCCTGCACTAGAACAAAAGCAAGCAACAGAAGTTCGTTTGAAAAGTGAAGTTGCACTTTTGTTATTGTAGATGCGAGGAGGCAAGCTGATAATCTCTCATACTCGTAAGAGTGACGCAGGCATGTATGTATGCGTGGGTTCCAACATGGTGGGCGAGAGGGACAGTGATCCAGCCGAGCTTGTGGTGTTCGGTGAGTCTTTTACCAGCTGTGTTCATCCAATCCATGCTGCATGGCGTGAAAGTGACAGTCAGTGTGTGACTTGCTGTGTATGTGTGAGCAGAGAGGCCAGTGTTCATCCGCAGGCCAGTGAATCAGATTGTGCCAGCAGAGGAGACAGTGGAGTTCCTGTGTGAGGTGCATGGAGACCCGGCTCCTACTGTCCGCTGGCGCCGGGAGGAGGGAGAACTGCCTCGTGGCAGGTCAGAACTAAACTTGCTATTCAAATTAGATAGCATTTATGAAGTGTCTTTTGAAATTGTGGATAATGTTAAAAGGTTGTGCATAAAATTGCATAATTTGTATGGGAATTGGCATTAAATTAGCTGAAAAAATTACTGTAGATATTACTTATTTTTTCCAGATCAAGAACTGAGTGCTGTTTAGTTCTGCATGATAGAGAATCATGATAAGAATGATAGAACTCAGTGTTTTCAAACTGGATTGAGGAGTATGGAAAAATTAATGTATCATTGAATGTATTTATTTTATTTAGAAACCAAATTTAGTATGGTTACAATCTATTGTACCGCAATATATGACATCACTCCTCCTCTTACATCGATACTGTAAGAAACAATGAATGTCCCAATGCACAGAGTGAAAATGGTCCGTTTTTATTTAAATGAAAGCATTAACAAGACATGTGAGGCTGAATGAATAACCCCACACTATATGCCTTTAAAAATGCTGCATTCAGTGAAATTTATAAGATTCAAAGGGAGAGCATATTTTGGATCATTTATCATGATGATACCGCTGAGTGCAGTAGCCATTTAAACTAACTTTGTATCATATACTGTGAATCCTTTAATGTTCTCCTGTGTGGACTATAACCAGCTGCACATTTTGTTCACTGGCTTATGAAGTGTGGTTATCGAGTTGTGCAGACAACAACAGTTGGGCCACTTACAGAATTTGAAGCTTCAGATTATGAAAAAAGCTCCAGGATTTATTTCCTACTGAAATGTGAAATAAAAAAAATTCCAACATAGCAGTCCTGGCTGATTGAATTCCTAATTTGTATGTGACATTTATATATATATATATATATATATATATAAACAGGGGAGCTTCCTTGCAGTGAAGATACATTCTTTCAGCTGGATACAATTTCTCTTACCTTCAAAAATAAATAAAAATGATGAACTCTGTCATTGAATGACAACTTAATAAATGATCAGCTCTTAAGTTCAGTGGGAATGCTACCCTAGGTAGCCTATTATTTTCCATTGGGTGTGGGGCTACCCAAGCATACAAATACACTGGTGAATAACTTTTTGGAGCATCTTGTAAAATGTGAGTCTGAGTTAAAGTGATCTGTATCTAAAAATGGAATGAAGTGTATGTTCCAAACAGATTTTACAGCACTATCACCTGACCCAAACTTATGCTCCTTTGGCTAATCCTCACATCAGTGTTCCAATACCAAGTATAAAGCCCTCTGAGAAGAATAGAGTCTGTTACTAGAGCAAAGGGCAGAGCAACTGCCTATTAATATCTTTGGTTTCAGGATATACATTGGGCCAAAAGGTGTTGAACACATAGTGTAAGTTTCATAGCACAGTTGCAGAACAAGAGGAACATTTTAGATATGGTCTTTCCCAGCAACTTAAAAAAGGTGTTTTGGAAATCCCATGAAGAAAGGGTTCGCAGGTTTATGGAGGCAATTAAAGGTAGTAAAACTGCTCCTTCCACCCATTAAAATGCATATTAATACGTCAGGTGTAATCACATCTACAGTTCTATGGGGATAATATTTGTACATGCAAAATTTTGCCATGCTCAGGTTATAGGTTCTATAAATAAATAGGAAATAAAACTGGAATACGCACTGTTTGTGTGTGTTTCTGAGGCTTTGTTTAGCTCTGCATTAGTTACATTACTCCGCTGTTCACAAGCTCAGCAGGATGGCTCGGAACTCTGCAACATTTACACACATATTATACCCCCACAGAGAGGAGGACTGCTGAATTTGTCTTATTTCGCGTGAGTGTGTGTCTTTGCCTGAAATATTGTAAAGGGAAGTACTGGGGAGACATTTGGTGGCGTTAGTGTGTTTATAAAACTCCATATAGCTGCGCACAGCCACAATAAACTTGTGTTTTGCTCTAACCAGTTACAATGAGTAAATAAATAATTGAAACTCTTAAAATCAACAAAATGTTCTTGGTCTTCTTTGTTCTTTGGTGGTAGATCATCTAGTATTTATTTTTAAATAAAATGAACAGGAAAAACACTGATGCCTGTGTTAAATATTATGAAGAAAACTTTGTGCTCTTTTTTTCATTTCTGCATTTATTATGTCCTGCCCTTTATATTTTCTGTACAACACAATCACATAATAAAGGCCACATTTAAACACAAACATTGATATGAAACACCAAGCTTCTCCAGATCTTCCAGTGACAAGGGTATGTATTTTGGGATTTCCTGATTTTGAAATGTCAGAAACACCTCTGTGACAATGGCTATATGGCTGTCTGGCAAAACTAGGCTTGCATAGTTTTTCTTTACTCTTGTTTAAAATTAAAGCTGAATGTCAGATTAACTAAAGGAAGGGTACATTTATGACAAAATTATTTAAAAGGGGCACAAGAAATCCATTTGAATTACTGTAGACTGATCTGTGTCTGGTTTTGAGAAATGAAGTTTGAATCTTAGACGAATATTCCATATTGGAGGAATCTGGGGATTAAACCGTTGATCTGATGACAGGATCAATGCTTAGACCGCTGCACCACTCAGGAACTCGTACTGACTCACATTTTCTGCTGTTAATAAAATAGCTTATATTAATGCTCCAGAATTGCACTGATTTGGAATAAATCCAAAAAAATAAATAAAACGAACAAACAGCCCTACTGTGAAAATAATCACACCTCTGCACACTTCACAAAGCTTTCTCTCTGCCTACGCTTTAAAAACTCAAGACAATGAAAGCATGTCCTTGTTGAGTCTGTTATAAGCATAATTTGATAAGAATAATCTGTTTTTGTTCTCATGAGAATGTAAATTTCAGGCATCAGATTTCACTCACATGTCAAGCCTCTGTCAAATATGTTATTTAAAGATTTTAGTTGGTTTGTGATTTTTTGTTAGTTTTATTTATTTATTTATTTATTTATTTATTGCTCTGACAACATTTAGAAGCACATGTTATATAATTGTCATATGCTGAAGTGATATTTTTAAATCTCGCTCTTAAAATCAATGATTTTGGACCAGATTCTGTATTCAAAACATAGCCACAGCTGAACTGTAGGGCTGTGAAACGCACCACAGGCAAACTCTCTTTTTTTAAAAATAACATAACAGGGTGCAATGCTATAAAGTAGTGTTAAAGGTGACGCAGGTGTTGATGTGAGTCCTTGCTAAACTCTGCTGTCGCCACACACGTTTAAATTTTTTCCCCTTCTGGACGAACAGGTTTGAGATCCGTAGTGACAACAGCCTCCGCTTGCTGAAAGTGCGAGAGGAGGATGAGGGGACATACACATGTATGACGGAAAACAGTGTGGGGAAAACTGAGGCATCAGCTGTGCTGCAGGTCCGCGGTAAGACATGTTTACATACTTGAAAACACTAACCAACACTTACAGACCACACATATATATATATATATATATATATATATATATATATATATATATATATATATATATATATATATATATATATATATATATATATATATATATATATATATATATATATATGAACAATGTTTATTTGGTTCCCAGACAAAATGGCATTACATGCACATTGTAGGAAATATTTCTAAAGAAACTGAATATATGAATATATAACTGAAACTGGACAATCCACTTACATGAGGAATAGGAAAACCTGAGTAAAAAAAAAAAAAATAATAATAATAATGTATATATATATTTTGTATTAATCCTGCCAACTGTTCAAGACCAGGTAGATCACCAAAGCTGTCAGATTAACAGTCCTTAATAAAGCTTTTGACAAGAAAATCAGGGTCTGTCCCTGCTTCAGATCTGAAAATAATCTACCAGTGTTTCTGTTGATTTTCTTTTGTGAGAAGACAGCTTAATGTTGAGGGTGTAAAAGAATCTGTAGCTTTCATGAAGCCATTACTCAGAAATGGAAATAGTATGGAGTATCAAATGTATATATTTTAAAAATAGCTAAACACCGAGTTACTTGGTATTTAGTACATTTTAAGTAAATGACAGTACAGTACACACACACACAGTTCACAAGGCTGCACATGTGCAAACGCACACACTCTGGTGAACATAAAATATGAATCAGAAGTTGGTATTCATGGGTTTATGCATATGCTCATCTTTCATTTCCATTAAGCTGATCTGATCACGGCTCTTTGAGCCTGTCAGACACCATCAGTGCCTTCTGTGTGAACTGAGACGGAAGAAGCGTGATTACCAACCTATCTCTCTCTCACTCTCTCTCTTCCTCTCTCTCTCTTTCTCTCTCTTTCTGCCACATACACACAGACACTACATTCAGCTGGTGTTAAAGCATATGGATTACTGTATGACAGCTGTTAGGGCAACAGTGTAATGGCAGAAATTATGGAATATAAGTGCACATGTGCGCATATAGGTAAGTGGCTGTTGGGTGGGATCTAAATGGCACAGCCAGAGGAGGCAGCAGGAGCAGTCTTGAGTCAGTTCCTCCTCCAGTTATTTTGCCCCTCTGAAATATGTTGAAACCAAACAGTTTTTCCCCTTCTCTTTCTTTCTCTACATCTCGCTTTCTGTTCACCTCAGTCTCTCTTTAAGCCGATCTCTTGTTACCTCCACCTGTCTCATTCCCTACTATGCGTTCTTTATTCCCTTTCTGTAATAATAATGCTATTTATTGAACTCTACTCTCTCTGGCAGTATGCCTCCTTTTTTACTGTGAACATGTATCACTGCAATCTGTCTCTGTCTCTCTTCCTCGCTCTGTATCTCTGATTTCTCTTCTTCTAATGTCATCTGATTTGTGGTATTTTTATAATGTGTAATTTGTCACCTTTCTGTTTCATTTGCGTTTATTATATTTTCTTTATCATCTCCTCTGTGCCATCTCACATACATCCATTCTTTTTTATGCACCACCTCCACACAAACACACATATACACGCACACACACACACACACACACACACAAACACAAACACAAATACATATGTCAGCCCTTGCTGCTGAAAGCTGCCTCAGTCAATAAGGGACTGTTGCATATTTATTGTAAGCATGCAACCCTACTGGTGTGAGGAAAATGTGCCTTTGTGTATGTGAAAGTGACTGAGTGAGTGTGTGTATGTGTGTAATGTGTGTGTGTTTGTGTGTATGTGTGTAATGTGTGTGTGTTTGTGTGTATGTGAGTGTGAGTTTGGAAGGCTTTTTAAGCCATTACGTTGGTACCACTGTAAGATGCTAATGGAAACGCAGACCATTATTCTTATTAGATTTCAGTGGTTATACGTTTCAGTGGAGATTCAGCTCTTTGAAGGGGCCGTATAAAATTACATAATGTTTTGTCCACTAATATTCATCTGACCACCATCAAATCAGCCAGAGAAGAGCTGAGATGGAAGCAAAGTGACAGAGGCTGTGGAAAGAGAAGAGGTTTTTCTCCTCTAGGCTGATGTCTCTCAGTCATCATCTCTAAAGTGTCCTCTGCTCAACCCTACAGTAAGCCCCGGAATCACTGACTTAAAGTCCTCCAGATTACGGATTGACCACCCACACATCTGTTGTTATTACATTCATCAAATGAGAGCTGGCTGAGTGTCCATTTATAAGAGAATGTTTAAAGCCAGATGAAACTCTCTCATGAGTAGCAAAAAAAAAACATCCCCACTCTCTTGGTCATCCAAAATTTATTCAGCATAAAATGCTGAATGGGAAATGAGGCGTGGCTCTCAATATTTCATCCTTTAGAGGAAGATTTCACCACAGTTATTTCAGTCCCTAAATCAGATGTGTAATTTGTGGCTATGCCTCTGTGTTAGTGCACCTGAAGTTTGACAAACAATAGGCTGTATAAATCTATGCCTTGTCACTTCCCAGTTCTCTTGGAGTAAAGTGTTCTTCGTTATCCTCACTGTGTGTATGCTTATTTGCGTGGGAGTTTTCTAGTTAGCTCCAAAAGAGTGTGAAAAGATGAGTCAGATTCACTCTCCTTTCTTTCTCTCACATTCTCAATGTCTGCCTGTCTCTCTCTTTCTCACTCTCTCTGCCTTTGGAGCCTGGTCTACTGTGTTCATATGCCTGCTGTGAAATTTTTTGAGCAGCAGGATAGAAGGCTGGTTATCAAAACAAAGACCCACACAGCCCTCTGCTCGGTGGCTTCTAAAAAGCCATAAGGGAAATGGCTGGATTTTTTAGTGCTTGCTATGGGCTCTGGAGCTTAGCAGGAAAAGCGAGAAAAAGCAGTGTCCACCTCACATGGCCTGCCTTGTAATCTTCCTGCTGTCAGCATAGCTCATGATTGGTAAGACTGCCTTGTGAACAGATGTTCTGACTGCAGCATGCAAGCACTACTATCCCAGTATATACTAACACCTCATTTATCCAGAGCGGGAGAATCTCACTCCCTAGTCCTAACTAATTAATTCCTCTAATCCCCGATGAGTGCAGAGTCTCTTCGGTTTTAAGCCTGAGCTTCTCACTCTAATGTGAAAATCACAGCACTGATGGAGCTCAGAGAAGGGGAGTAAATAACCTGATTGGTGGGATCAGAGATCATCACTCAGAACTTGAAGAAAACGGCAATTTATGTTGGATCAGCATGATGGCATGGGGCCCAGATGCTGTTATGGGATTGATAGTGTCATGCACCATTCTACCAAATCTCAGAGTCTAAGAGAGAGTTATTCACAGCTGTAGTAGGAAACAGGTATTAAAAGCACCTAAAGCTTCTAAAAGCTACTTCAGAGACAGTTTTTACATGAGATATTTATGAATGCATTGCCTGATGCCTCTAACATTGTTTTATGATTGTTTCGAGCTATTGGAAGTTACATTTTTTTTTCAGAAAACTTATTTCAATAAAGCTTTTCATGATCAAGAGGGAAAAATAGTACATGAAGAATTCACAGATGTTCTTGTTTGTAACACCACAATTATTAACATCTTGTCTTAACGATGCACAAATGTGAATATTGACGGAATTCTCCTATAATTGATTATTTAAAAAACTGTCATTAGATGCCTGTTTTAACTGTCAAAGGAAACAGTGAACTTTTACTGGTTCAGAGTATCTGTATGTGGACGTAAAGTCGTTAACCCTGACCCTTTGACTCCCTCCTTTTACAGTGCCCCCACAAATCATTGTCCAGCCACAGGACCAGGTCTCCGCTCAGGGTCGAACTGTCACCTTTAACTGTGGCACTCAGGGCAACCCCTCTCCAGCAGTGTTCTGGCAGAAAGAAGGGACTCAGGTAGGATTTCTGTTCCCTCCAAGGGGCTAAACCAGGCATGTTTTGCTTTTGGATGCCACTTCACTGTAGCATTCAATATCATCTGCTTACAACCCGACTCCGTTCACTGATGAAGTATTATGTGTGGGTTATGGACGCCTAATTATTCAAAGCTCTTGATGCAAATCTGCTTCATTTGTGTCTCGCCATGTTTATCAGTGACTCATTAAGTTCCTTGCTGCTTGAAAACAAGCCGGAGCCTCTCAATAGGAATTTTTTGCCCCCCCCTTGCCAGCTCTGATTAGCCATGTCATGCTGATTACACTGAAGAGGTGAATCAGTGCGGCGGCCCATTTGAGCTCGATTCGCAGATAAAGAGGCAGATCTGTGTTCTCAGTGGCATAATGGGAGTGCGTTGGTGGGAATGCTGCTTCCCCTGAGAAGACTGTAGCATGGGAAAGTCAGGGAGTAGAAGTGGTTCTGAGGAACATCAGGTGTCAGAGCTCCTCCTTCAGGCTGTTGCAAGCACACACTCCTGCCTGCAGGTGATTTGAAACATGCTTCCATTCTATAAATAGGCTACAGACGCAGTAGCAGGATGATGAAGACCATTCGGTCCTAATGATGCAGTAGAAAATGACAGTAAATTAGGATGTGGTCTATTGAGTGGATTCAATCACAAGTCATTTACTTTCATGTTGTCTGTGTGCGGTTTGAAGCTTTTTAACCCTTCCACTTCTGACCAAAATAAAAGCCTCTTAGAGGAAGTAATGCAGTGCTCTTCCCTACTGACAGATGTGTTGTTCTCAGAATCCTGAACAACTGATTGAATGACTGGCTTCACTTGTCTTGCAGTCACCTGGGACACATGCGCATGAACTGTGTTTATTGGCTTCTTTTTGCCACAAACCAAAATAAATGAGGATGAAGAAAAAATATATAAAATATACACTGCATGAATTGGAGTGTGTGTGGTAATGGCTCAGTACGCTTAGTATTTGGAATGGAGTAGAGTGACAAATACATGTTCAGGGTAAATATGTATTGTGTAAATTATACAGGAATCATTCCCTGATGTTATTGATTCATTATTGTACAAATATGGATTCTTTGTTTATTGTATAGTCATATAGGAACATATGTTTAGGTAGAGAAGGAGAATATGGCCAACATTTTTATCATTTGTCTTAATTTTGATTGATGAAATATAATTCTGACATCAATATGAACAGTATAAGATCCACTGAAAACTTCCAAGAACAAACAAGAAACATGACATTGACATTGACCTATTGGCTTTGTCAATATTAATATTTTTAAGCTAAATTTTAAATTGAGTGCACTGATGACAGTGCCCTGTAATTAACAAGTGTAGTATATTGAAATATTGAAAATGTGTTGAAAAATCATATAATTGATATTCTATATGTTTTATATTGCGATATTGAATTATTGTCTAGTTCTATGTTTAGGCAAGTGTCAGATGGCCTTAAGAGGATTTTGTGCAAATTTCTGGACTGGAGTAAACTTCATTTACATACAAACAACATCAAACAAAGACTTTTTCCCCTGAAACACACAGTTCCACCTTAAAAGAGGCAAAACTTAAAGCTGCATTTCTAAGACCAGGCACAGCACAAAATAGTAAATAATGTGACCAACTTGGGACAAAACATGGGATAGAGGTAGTGTACAGTTAGAAATTAAGTAAATAATAATAAAAAAATAAAGATGTGCTTTGAAACAGATTATGTTAAGAGTACAATAGTCTGGTACAAAAGGAGCTTCCAAGAAAGACCTTGAATTTATTTGAGAACAAAAATTAGTTGAGATCACCACTTTGCAAACAGATATGTGAGAAATATTTTGAAATATTTAAAAACAATGTTCCTCAAATAATGTTGGGAAAGGATTTAGATATTTCACTGTCTACTGTGCATAGTGTAATCCAAAGATTACATTAGTCAAGAAATCTGGAAGAATTTCTGTATGTAAAAAAACCAAGAGCACAAGCATAAGCTGAATAGCTGTGATATCAAATGGCATGGCATCAAGAACGGTCATTCATCTTTAATATGACCACATGAGCTCTGGATTACTTCGACAGACCTTTGCCAAGCTCTACAACACAGAGTTATATCCACAAAGCCAGCTAAATCTTTACTCTGCCAAAGAGAAATCTTTACTGTGTCCAGAAGCGTGGTTAACCACTCCTGGCTCTGAAGTCACTGGGATGGGCCAATGTATAATGGAAAAGTGTACTGTGTTCAGACAAATCAATAATTCAGGCTTTTTTTGGAAGAAATGGATGCCACCATAAAAACAAAAAAGAAAAAGGGTTCCAACCAGACTATTACTAGCAACAAGTCCTAAAGCCAGGGTCTGTCATAGTATGGGTTTGTGACAGTGCCCTTGGCAAAGGTAACTTACACTTCTAAAAGGGTACCATTTAATGCTAAAATAAATACTTAAAGCCACTAGAGCAATTTTAGAGCAACATCTGCAGCCTTGAAGAGGAGTTGTTTTGTTTTTTACAGGACACTTGAAATTTATTTTAACATGAAAATGCAAACCCACAATCTGCACCCATTTTAAAGGCTGATCTGATGTGTCCGCTGATAGTCCTGATCTGTCCGCAGTAGAGAATACGTGCTGCATTTTGAAATATAACAAGCGACAATGATTCGACACTCTGTCGCAGACTTGTTTGCAGGAAATATAGGACAAAATAACACCTGAAACGATTCATTTTTTGTCTCTATTGTCCCTTAACATGTTTTAGCTGTTGTGTAGATGAATGGCAAAATTACTAAGTAATAAAAGACCTACTGTTACAACCTGTTTAAATGTTTTGCAAGAATGAAAATTGATGCCCTGTGATGGACTGGTGCCCTGTCCAGGATTTATTCCTGCCTTGTGGCCAGCGATTCTGTTTAGGTGGTGGATGCACAGCGACAAGATGAAGCAGTTACAGAATATTAATGAATGAATGCAAGAAGAATGAAATTTGACATTAAATTATTTTGACAAAGGTGAAGTTTCTGTGATAAATAAAAACAATGCACTACATTCACTTTTAGGAGGAAGCCATTAGTAATCAAGTGAGACAAATGAATAATAGGCCAAGTAAAATTACTGCTACAAATTTCACTGCTTTGTGGACAAGCTTATTAGATGTCTTGCTCATCTATAGCTTTAAAAACTATGGAGAAAAGGACCAGGGGGCATGTAGCTATATTTGTTACTGGTAAAAATGGAAATTCAAAATATCTAAAACAAGTCAGAGTGAAAACCATTTCCAAAACAAGAACATTTCAAATAAATTAAAGATGTTCTTAAATAATACTTTTAAAAACTCTATGCATCACAGTGTCTGGAGCCTAATGAATAATACCAGGATTCAATTAATATTTTCTTTTCTCAATATTTATATGATTTTTTTAAAAATCATAATTGCTTATTTCTGTGTTCTGTTGACCACTTATAAATAAGCAAATACAGGATTTTTTCCCCCGTGTGTTTACATAAAACTTAATATTTCCCCCACATTTTTGCAACTAAATCCAACTGCATGTATTTCTCTTCTAGTAAATATTAATTGTTTACCAAAGAGAATGTTGTTATATGACAAATTTCTATGCATGATCTGTGATTATGTGCTTTATATAGATGCTGCTGTTCCCAGGACAGCCTTCTTCCCAGGCTGGACGCTACTCAGTTTCCATGAGTGGAGAGCTGACCATAAAAGACGTACATAGGGAAGACTCTGGCTACTATAAATGTCAGGCAATCAGTGTGGCAGGCAGTGTGGTCTCTAAAGCCCTGCTTGAGGTGGAAGCTGGTAAGAACCTATGATGAATAGAAGGATGACTAGAAGGTGTCATAATGGCAAGAGAACATTGCAATGGCTTAAAATGTTTTGTATATATCAGTTTAACACTACCAGTTTCTTATTTAACCGGCCTTATTTATAAATATATATCTCAGACATATATTAAATCTCATCTTGGACTGTATTTCATTGCCAGTTGCATTTCACCATTGTAAATACTCACAGGACGAAAGTAACAAATTACATTTACTCACGCTACTGTAATTGAGTAGGTTTTTGTGCACTTGTAGTTTTTTAAATTTACTTTTACTTAATAACATTTTGCTCAAAGTATTGTACTTCACTGCATTTTAAATCACATCCGTTACTGCACATCGGAAAATAACGGAGTGAATGATGGGCTGGAGAGAATTCTACCACTAAAATCAGAAAAATATGGAGACAGACAAGTCTGTTACCTGTGCAGACCCAGCTGAACGCGAAACCCTGCCAAATTCTGAGTTGCTCTGGAAGGAAATGAACCCCTGGCCATATTTAAGTGACCACTTCAGTTTCAAGTGCAAGAAAGGTGACATCTTTATAATGTAGTGTAAGTTGTGTTTACCAAGAGACAAATAGCAACTTATAAAATCCCAACATCAAACCTGTGCAAGTAGAGCATGTACAGGTACGTTAAATAGTACTTGTATCATTGCACTGGAAGTTATTTTAGTGAGAGGCTCAAAATAGCAGAAATAATACATCACTTTGTGTTGTTTGGTATTAAACTGTTACCTGTACTGGAAGAAAGTTGAATACTGTCTACTGTGTAATACACCTACTTATCCTATGTAATTCATACATACATATTTCAAAACAACAGAAATATCCCTTTAATAGGAAAGGCATGTTCATATCTTCAGGCCTCTCCATGAGCAGTTTATTTACTTTGTAAAATTATTCCATTAATTAGAAACCAACTGGTTTGAAATGTATATCCCCTTGTCCCCTTGAGAGACACCCCCCCCCCACACACACACAAAGTGACTTTCAAGAAAATTTCAAATGCACTACTTTTTACTTTTTACTTGATTAAAAGTTCATCAGAAAATTTTAGTACTCTTTCCACCTCTGAAAATACTTTGTAATCTAGACTTAAATCTAATCCAGGTCTGTTAATACAGCTAGTACTGTAAAACAACCAGGTCCTTAATGTAAAAGCTTGCAATGAAAATTGAAGTACTGAATTTATTTGACATAAATGTTTTCATTTACACACTAAATGCTGTTTCTCTGCTGGCCATTGTCAGCCCATCTACATCAGAGCCAAGGCGGAGGTGGCACAAGGTGCTTTCAGGCGACAGGAATCTCAGTCACACCCCCTCCACTGTGTGTCTTGCAGGCTCGTCAGAACTGGTTCCTCCCATCATTCGCCAGGGCCCAGCCAACCAGACGCTGGCCCGGGGCTCAAGTGCCCTGCTCCTGTGCCATGTGACGGGCAGCCCGCCCCCCAGCATCAGGTGGGAAAAGGATGGACAAAGCCTCTCGGGAGATGACGTCCACATAAGCCTAATGGAAAACGGCACTTTACACATCAGCGACTTGCAGGTATTTGACGGACATTTCGGACCAAAACATAGATTGTTGGCTTTCATTAGTGGGCTGGAAATTGAAAGCACTTTGGACAGATAGGCCCCTCGCTGAACATTTCAAATTGACTGAGATGTTCACAAAAACGCCCTGGGTAATGGGCCCTGCTTGAAGTGTTACATTTGCTGTGACTCACTTGTGGTTGTTGAAAATAAAAAAGAGTAATACTTGGCTGATCTCCTTTGTAACTGTATATATTTGGAATGTTTATTGAAGAAATTTGTTATTTTTAGGTTAGTTTATGAGCCTAATATGAAGTTTTGATGCTTGGTTTTAGCCACTTTTAGCCAATGCTTTCAAAGTAATTATGATTCAATTTTTTATTTTTTCATTGTATGCAGCTGTTGAACTGCAGACCCAATGTGGCCAGTTGGCCTGATTAGCTGTCTTGTCTCATCCAAGCTGTCAATCCTAATTCATTTTCAGCTGATGACTGGAATTTATTTAGTGATGAAATTTACATATAAATTAACAAATATTTTCTGCTGAGAGTTTTATTACACCAATTCAAAAGTTTTAATTGTTGTCATTTTTTGAAACCAATAACACCTAAACACACCCAAAGCACAATATCTGACATATGGTCACTGTCCAATAAAAAACATGTATTGACATTTTTGTCAATTTTTTTTTACTACATTTCAACACAGCAGCTGTCGTTCACATTATGTGACAATTTCCTGATGAATGGACCAATATGAATGTTTCAAAATTACTTGGAATAAAATATTTATTTTCCTTCTCTTGTAAAGTTGCTGTTTTGGAGATACATGTTTTTTATTAGAAGGACTGGTGTCCCCTCCAGGTTTCCAGGTGGGCCCTGGACCCACCGCGACCCTGAAGTGGATAAGCGGTTACAGACAATGAATGAATGAATTTTTTTTATTAGACAGCGACAATGTATGAACAGAACAATTTTGGAAAATAATAACTTTTAGCTAAATTATTGCAATTGCAGTGGTGTAATAATGGTGACAAGTCATTTTATTCATTCATTGTCTACAACCGCTTATCCAGTTCAGGGTCATGGTGGGTCTGGGACCTACCCGGAGTCACTGGGCACAAGGCAGGAACACAGGTCCCTACCAGGCAGGTCCCTGGAGTTGTGTGACTGCGACACTACCTGCTGTTACACCGTGCAGCCCTGGTGACAAGCCAAAGCAGTATAATAAGCTGCTACAAAGGTCTGAACTCCATATGAGTATCTTTTACTAAAAAACTTTTCAAAGAAAAAGTCTGTTTCATTTTAATACATTTTGTGTAAAATAAGCAAGGACATTTCAGGAAAAAAATTGTGAACAAATTAGCATCCTTAGGACCTGCAATACACATTCTATAATCCCATCATCATCTGATTTCCTGTTTGTATTTTGTATTTGGGCAGTTTATTTGAATTGCCAAAAAAAAAACATTTGGTAGCATAAATATCCAATCAATCATTAATTTATTCATTATCTGTAACCGCTTATCCAGTTCAGGGTCGCGGTGGGTCCAGAGCCTACCTGGAATCATTGGGCGCAAGGCGGGAATACACCCTGGAGGGGGCGCCAGTCCTTCACAGGGCATCCAATCAATCAATCAAGTTTTATTTATACAATATTCACAACAGAATGTCATCACAAAGCAGGCTCCTATGAGCAGTGGCAAGGAAAATTCCCTCAGCGCACAAGGAAGGAACCTTGTAAGGAACCATACATACAGGGGAACCCATTCTCTTCTGGTTGACACAGGAGAGCACAACAAATAATATATGGCCCTGTGAAGGACTGGCGTCCCCTCCAGGGTGTATTCCAGCCTTGCGCCCAATGTTTCAAGGTAGGCTCTGGACCCACCGCGACCCTGAACTGGATAAGCGGTTACAGATAATGGATGGATGGATGGATGAATGGATGCGAAGAAGTAGTGATGGTTGATAAGGTATGAAAAGTTCAGTAAGATATTGCGGTCCTAAACAATTTGATGTATATGCTAAGAGGTGTTTTTTATATGTAATGTGAAATTTTATGGGTAGGCAGTGTAGGAATGAGAGAACTGGGGTAAAATTGTAAAATTTTCTAGAGCTAGTGAGCATTCAGACTGCTGCATTTTGAATGAATGAAGCTTGTGTAATGCTTTGCACAAGCTTCCTGCCTGGAATGTATTGCAGTAATCTAGATGTGAAGTTATAAATGCATGCACTAGATTTTCTGGATCTTTTAAGGATATAATATGCAGAATTTTGGTAATATTGCATACATGGAAGAAGTTGTATTTTGACGGTATTGGATACATACAAATCTTTTAAGATTTTAATGAAGGTTAATTATCAAAATTAATATCAGCATTTCCAACAGTATTTATAAATATATGTGTTTAGTAACACATCATCTGTACACAGTAAAACCTCGGTTTTATCAGAATTTAACATGAGAAAAATTACAATTACTGTTGAAAGGAATTACATTTTCTTGATTATTAAATGCTCCCTTACACTAAAATCTTGTTTGAATGTAGTCCCTCCTGGTAGGCAGGCTTTTGAATAAAGATATTTATTAGTTTACTACAGCTATTCACTAAAATGTGTATGTGAAAAGGTTTTGTTACGTTTTCTTTTCAGATGTCAGTGGTAAAGTTTCAAAGGTAATTAATGATCTCATTTAGAAACATAAACAGTTGCTTTTGACAAAGTAGCTGTTGCATATTTTTCTTTGTCTAACCTGCAGTTTCCTGCCTTGAACAGATGGTCATTCATTAATTGAGACAATTGCATGATTTATGGTCTGAGGGATTGTAATTAGAAATTGACAAGCAAAGAAATATAGTTTTCCTTGCTGTATGGTGGCCAACAGTATCCAGAGAGATTTCTCCACACCCAATACATCAGAGAAGTGAAGCAAATCTATCATGTCATAGTGTTGAACATGAGAGCTGCATTAGCCTATCAAAGGCAGAAGATAGCAAAGAGTTCTTTCCAGAAGCAGACTGAAATGTTTAATTCACCATTGCTATGCAGAGGGTTTCTGAATGCTAAAGCTGCATGCACCTCATACAGCAAGCAGTTTGTCCTCTAAAAGAACATTTTTACCTGATGTTTCATATTGCATATACATAAGAAATGTTTTTCAGCAACTGCTGTCATATAATTTGCACCCTTCATTTACTTACATGTTTTGATTATACTGAAGGTCGCCTGTCTGCCGTATTTATAATGTCAAGCTGTTAAATAAAGTTAGAGACTCATATGCCCAATAGCTGTATGGATTTGTTTGTCATTTCCCTCTGCTTCTGCCTCCGTGACCTCTAGCTCTCAGCAAGCAGGCCAGATCAGCTGAAAAACGTCACATTTGATCCGCACCATTTGGAGACAGAGCGCTGCAATTATCTCTGTCCTCTTTCATCCATAAAGAGAGATTATTTTGCTTTCTCTGTTGCTAGGAGACTGACTCAGGGATGTACACCTGCGTTGCCTCCAGTTCCACAGGCGAGACGAGTTGGAGTGGGACCATGACCGTGAGAGGTAGAGAACAAACGCTTCATTCATTCACTTGCTTTTACTTAGGTCTTCACAAGGTTTACTGCCCGTAATACTCACATATTCACCATAGTCATCATCTGTTCTTTGGGACTGGGTATGAGCACAGCAACAGGCCAGACTGACTCAGGGGCATGTGTGTTACAGCTACAGGAACATCCTCTCTCCCACGGGTGTCGCAGGCTTTGCAGCTGCCTGGCCCTCCTCAGAAGCCTGTGGTGACAGATGTGAGCCAGAGCAGTGTCACTCTGACTTGGCAACCGAACCAGCATGAGGGGGGCGCTGCTGTCACCTCCTACATTATTGAGGCTTTCAGGTAAAACATGGGGCAAGGCAAACCATTACCTATGTATACCACAAATCAATGTATATTTTATGTGAACCTCATTTTTTTGCAAGAGGTAAACCAAGGTCAAATTATTTTAGTTCAGTGCTCTTACACCTCTTAATTTGTTGGGTGCAGTAGGTGAAATGTAAATAAAAATTGAGAGTAGTGATTTGTAAATTTAGATGGATTTAAATGACAAAACGTTAAATGCTTATGATTTCAATTTGTTAAATGTTCATTAATAAAATAAAACATTTTATAAAATTCAGAAGATGTTTACTGCTGGATCATTCTTGGTCAGACATGCTAGGCTTCTTCTGGCCAAGAACCCTTCAAACATTGAAAATAATAAAAGGAGAGGAGAACATTGCTTTATTCCTGCTCCATAAGTGGGTAATATTGATTGATTTTTGCCATTTCAGATTATTTAGGTTGGAAACCAAATCCAAATTTGGAAGACTGGTAACTGCATGCTAAAAAACTAAACAGTTTCTGTGGTAATTCAAACAGTGAATAAAACTTACAGACAAGTTAAACTTCAGCAATGTACTAACAATAGTCACCTCAAAACAATAATTACCTCAAACTTACCATTCTACCTTAAAAGACACAGAGCTTTTGGACGTTAAAAAAAACAAAACAAAAAAAAACAGAAAAATATAGTTCCCCACAATCATAGATGTCGCCTTCAAGAAATGTATTTCTAAGACCAGGAACATTGTCCTTGTTTCAGAAATTATTTTCAAATCTATATTCAAAACATCCAAACACATTGCTAGATTCTTTATGCTCATCTGAAATGGAGAGATGGACTGTGAAAACATACAGGTGCTGGTCATAAAATTAGAATATAATGATAAAGTTGATTTATTTCAGTAATTCTGAAATAATGAGTATATTATATTCATTCATTACACACAGACTGATTTATTTCAAGTGTTTATTTCTTTTAATTTGATGATTAACTGACAACTAATGAAAACCCCAAATTCAGTATCTCAGAGAATTAGAATATTGTGAAAAGGTTCAGTACTGAAGACACCTGGTGCCACACTCTAATCTTCTAATTAAATCAAAACACCTGCAAAGGCCTTTAAATGGTCTCACAGTCTAGTTCTGTAGGCTACACAATCATAGGGAAGACTGCTGACCTGACAGTTTTCCAAAAGGTGACCACTGACACCTTACGCAAGTAGGGCAAGACACAAAAGGTCATTGTAAAGAGGCTGGCTGTTCACAGAGCTCTGTGTCCAAGCACATTAATAGAGAGGCGAAAGGAAGGAAAAGATGTGGTACCAAGATTGTGAACCAAAACCCATTCAAAAGTGTGGGGGAGATTCACAAAGACTGGACTGAAGCTGGAGTCAGTGCTTCAAGAACCACCACACACAGACGTATGCAAGACATGGGTTTCAGCTGTCGCATTCCTTGTGTCAAGCCACTATTGAACAAGAGACAGCATCAGAAGTGTCTTGCTTCCAAAACAGTCTAAGGTCAAAGCAGCCGTCTACCAGGAAGTTTTAGAGCACTTCATGCTTCCTGCTGCTGACCAACTTTATGGAGATGCAGATTTCATTTTTCTACAGGACTTGGCACCTACACACTGACAAAGCTACCAGTACCTGGTTCAAGGACCATGGTCTCCCTGTTCTTAATTGGCCAGCAAACTCCTGACCTTAATCCCATAGAAATTCTATGGGGTATTTTGAAGAGGAAGATGCAATACACTAGACCCAAAAATGCAGAAGAGCTGAAGGCCACAATCAGAGCAACCTGGGCTCTCATATCACCTGGGCAGTGCCACAGACTGATCGACTCCATGCCACGCAGCAGTGCTACAATAATTCAGGCAAAAAAAGCACCAACTAAGTATTGAGTGCTGTACATGCTCATACTTTTCATGTTCATACTTGGCCAGCATTTCTAAAAATGCTTTTTTTGTATTGGTCTTAACTAATATTCTAATTTTCTGAGATACTGAATTTGGGGTTTTCATAAGTTGTCAGTTATAATCATCAAATTAAAAGAAATAAACAATTGAAATATATCAGTCTGTGTGTAATGAATGAGTATAATATACAAGTTTCACTTTTTGAATGGAATTACTGAAATAAATCATCTTTTTCATGATATTCTAATTTTATGACCAGCACCTGTATTTTGTGTTCTGATAATTAAAGTTTTCTGACTGTTTTTGTTTATAATGGACAGAGATTGTTGGGGACAAAAAAACAAGGATCATCAAGGTTATTAAGAGATTAGAGTTCAAAAGTTAGGGTCTGATGAAGTATGGAGTTATATAAGTGCTTATGCATAGGTAATTTGTACATCTGTGAAAGTATCATTAATGCTGAAATATACTGTAATATTAAGGAGAAGAGAGGTGAGAATGTAAGCGGTATTTCTTCTTCTTTAAAATCAAGGATAAACTAATACAGAGAAAAACAAATTTTTGAGAAAGAACTAACACACACACAAAAACACAGTTTTACAACAATTCTAATCTTCATTGAATATATGCATCCCCACACTCCAGACTAACTGTTTCTAGAAGAGGTAAAATAAAATCTCAGTCGAACATTTGAGTAGTACATTTTTATTTGATATAATCAGTTGTTATTTGTTACTAAATTATAGCTAATTTAATAAAATCAACACAAATATCTGATTTTATATATCTATATATCTGAGTTTAAATATCTGAATGTAACAGAAATAACATTTACATTACATTTTCACTTCACATGGCACACTTATCCAGAATTAAAATTCCATGTGTGTTCTGTCCAAAGGGTTTCTGAAAAACTGTGGGAAACTTCCTAAATGAGACTTCTTAAAAATTGTGGGAAATCTTCTTAAAAATTCTTTATGCATTGTCATGTAATTATGAAGGAGAAAAGTAATGAAAGCTGCAGGTCAGATCTGGCTCTTCAGGCAGAGTTGCATTTCTGTAAATCAGATATGTATTGAAACTGAAAATGTCAGATTCGGTGTGTTCTTTGCTGTTAACACTTCTATACAGATAACACGTCTGAGACATATATGAAGAGACATCAGATTTAGGCCACTTCTGTCTTTTTTTTTATTATTTTTTTTATTTATTTGTTTGTAACATGGCCAACTTGGTGTTTCAGCTCTTTTGCCTGATGTGGAAAAACAGAAGCCAGTTCAACAAATGAGAATGTGGGTCCATAAGCAAAACAAAACCATGATCAGTGTTTGCAGAAAATCAATGAAAATTTTATTGTAGAATCAAATGTAGATATTAGGGCTGTCAGATGATTACAAATATAATCATGATTAATTGCATCAGTCTGTTTGGTTTATAGTGGACAATCATGAAACAGTTCATTTACTTGTTCACATTTGACAATAAAATATAGATTTCCCTGTTTAAAATTAGTGCAATTAGGTATAGACATAAGAGAGAACAATATTATCAGAAAGGATTTATTTTCAGAATGCAGCCTTGATCTGCATACTCTTACACTGTTAAGACATTTAGAGATATTCTGAGTTACTGCTTAAGTAGCATGTACCTTTATTCATCTGAGGACTAAAACAAAATACTAATAAAAAAAACAAATAACACCATTAAAACTTTATCATGTCACACATATTTTCATTTCACATGAATTTGGGCTAATATTGTGTTTCTAATCCAAATGCATTTTCATCAACCCAATTTTTTATATAGTTTATATTTGTAATTTTTTATATAGTTTATATTTGTAATTTTTTATAAGTTTATATTTGTAATTTTTTATATAGTTTATATTTGTAATTTTTTATAAGTTTATATTTGTAATTTCCATGTAATTGCTTTTTTCAAGCAGTGAAAATGAGGAAAGGAATAGCAGTAAGAGTTTCAGTGATCAACTTCAGTAACCCATTTAACTGGCTAAGGTTGCAGATATTGTGCCAAAAATCCAAGTTTGAGGACAGAATATTTTGCATGTAAACAGAATAAACTTGAGCGTGAGGATTGAATCTGTGAGCAGTAAGATTTTGAGTGGGTACTTTGCATTAGAGAAAGGGAATTCTGTGAGTGCTCCATGCAAAAGGGCTCTCACACCTCAAAATATCCCCTTGACTTTTGACATTAAAAAATGCCATGGGTTTTCAGTTTTGACAGCGATCAAAACAAGGCTTTGTGATTGACTGAATGCCAAAAATGTCCTGTGCTTTTCACTCAAAGACATAACCACACCACACAACGGCCACCTTGACTATGGGAACGTGATCTGGAGTCATGTGCCTGGGGCTTGCATTAATAATGAGTTAGCAACAATTGTACCTGTAATGTGCCAAATAGTTTACAAGGAAAAAGCTAAACCCTCAGATGACAACCCAACTCACAGCACTGCATAATATAGTTTCCCCTGCTTTAGTGCAACATCTATTAGTGAATTTGCAGTGTTTAGGCGTAGTATTCATGCTTAAGCACAGCTGTCATATGAGTACTAGTATGGCTGATTCTGTGCATAGAATGTGTCTCATGAACTGCTTTTCTATTCCAGCCTGTTTATTACATTTCACGATTAGATTTTTCGCTCCACTTCCTTTCTTGGTGGTGTCTGGTGTCAGAAGGTCTCATTAATGTGATGGCTGTTGGAGAAACTCCATTCAGAGACTGTCAGTGTTGATGGAGGTTTAAGCTGAAGTGGGGAAGTACAGGAAAGACTCAGCTCTTTCCATCAGATCCCCAGGGCAGCTGTTACGGAGCTCCCCTCTGGGCATTCTTTAAGTCCAGCCAACTGACAGCACTCTGTTATTCCCCCATCGGGAGAGCAGCCAAGGGCTGGGCTGGATGAAGGAGTAGCTGGGATGCTGGAAGCCGAGGCCAAGTCATTATTTAGCTGTGCTCTGACACCTTGTTAAGGAGGTGCTGTGATGTGTAGTACAGGCTCCTCTGCTCAGAGTTTTCGCATGTGTGCGCACAGCCTGTGGCTGGATGCCTCTGACCTTATTTGTTGGTGGTGCACAGCAAAAGGGCCCAGTCAATTCCAGTGTCCTTTACAAAATCATGGAGTGAGTGTGTGTGTGTGTGTGTGTGTGTGTGTGTGTGTGTGTGTGTAAAAGAGAGTTTATGTTTTTTGGTCATTTGAAAATGGGGATTTGTGAAATCGCAAAAAATATAAAATCACATTTAATTTTATTTTTACACAGATATATATATATAGAGCGTATGATATATATATATACAGTGAATGAGGATTTGGATTACAAAATACCTGGGTTGAGTACTGTATTTTACCTCAGCAATCTTCTGTTATGGAAAAACAACAGTTAAACTGGAAAAAAATCTAACTTAAAACAGCTATATATGATTTTTTTAATGTAGCTGAAATGAAATGTAGTTAATTACTTGTAAGTAAGGAGGCTTGGCAGCTGGATGATGATGTGAAAATGATTTGGTTTATTTAAGTCCATGTTAAACAAAAGGGCTAGAAAACAAGGAACAAAGCTAAGCTAAAACTATGAGACAATGCCTGAAGACAGGACAAACCTACTAAGGCAACTATGGCTAGAATACATACTGTGAACACAACCCTAATGGTACTCACAAGAAAACTACTTCACACCCAAAGCCAAGCCAGAGACAAGACAAAGGCTGCGTCCAGAATATTATGCCATTGCTCCTGTCCTCCTCCTCTCCTTCTACCAGTTGCCTCCAACCCATAAGAACGTGGAGGAGCCAGAGACATAGACTGAGTGAGCAGCAACAAAAAAAAAATATACAGCTGAAAGTTTTCAATGTCATCAACTTTGACAACAACTACTGATGAACTAGGCACACACAGCCTACTCTTGAAAGTACGCCCCTTTCTGAGCCAGCTGCTACAGTGGCTTCACACATTTAATGCAACTCTTTCTACTTAATGTGGAAAATTATAAAAGTAGATGTCTGCTCCTGACAAGAATTGTAACTGGCTTGTAACTAACATTTGTGCTGTGCGTCCTCCTTTATCATTCATTCTCTGAGTGTGCATGCTGTGATATCAATCTAAAATCAGTAAAAGACATCCTGGGTAGCATACACTCATCCATCCTCCTGTTAAAGCCACTCAGACAGGGGTTCTCTCGTCTCCTCAAGCAAGATGGTTTCTCCAAGAAATATTTCCTACACACACACACACACACACAGGGAAGTTCAGCGAGCAGCACACATGTCATGCAACACATGACAAGGGAGGAGCAAGGAAACAAAACAAAAACAAAGGCAGTTTGACAGGGAGGAATGATGGCAAGGCAGGACAGGATGTTTCATTAGTGTTATCAGAAGTGTTCTTTAGCAAAAGATTTACTGCTAAATCACATTTACATTAGCATATTTTACTGGATAAAAGTGCCAAATGTATTTAGATAATTTTGATTGTTGATAAGTGTTTTCTCTCTTTCTCTATATATTTCAGTCAGTCAGTGGGCAGCACATGGCAGACTGTAGCAGACCAAGTGAAGCAGGAGAAGCACACAGTGACTGGTTTATACCCCAACACTGTATACCTGTTTATTGTCAGAGCAGTCAACTCCTATGGCCTGAGTGACCCCAGTCCCATCTCAGAGCCCGTCAGAACACTTGGTATGTATGAAGATTACATGTGAACGCTGGCATGTGCTAAGTATTAAAGATGATGTCCAAATATTAGATATATTTTATAAATGGTTATGGACAGATTATAACAATATTGCTGATATTTATCCATGTATATATTGCACTGTAGAATAACAGAATGTTTATATATTGCTAGCTAGTGTGTTAAAATAAATGCCTATTATTCATGTTACTGCATAAGTAACACTATAGAAATAAATGTTATATTTCTCTGCAATGCTAGCCCCATTTTTTTTTATATATATTTACGACATTGATTCATAGTTCACATATCAGTGTTTCCCTAATTCTTTATTGTGTGTATGTATGCATGTGTATACATGAATGTGCATTTCAGACGGCAGTCCCAGTGGTCCATCAATTGATCACAGGCGTATACAGACAGATTTAGCAGAAGTCAAAGTGTATCTGCAGTCTCCAGAGATTCTCACCCCCAACAGTGTGCAGATATCATGGACTGTAAGCACATGACTTAATGATCTGAATAAATCACACACCACACCATATAACAGTCTACTGCATAATCACACATCCAACCATATAACTGTCTATTGCATAATCACACACATTATGTAATATAACAGTCTACTGCATTTACCATATATGTGTTGTGTTATTTTAGGTTGAGCATGAACCACGCTATATTCAGGGCTACCGGCTGCTGTACAGGCCACTGGGCAAAGCCTGGCTGTTTCAGGACATAAAGGCAGGGCCAGAACACACAGTCGTCTTATCAGAGTTGCGCAGAGGCACAAAGTATGAGCTCAAATTGAGGCCCTACTTCAAAGAATTCCAAGGATTGGACAGTGAAGTGTTAGTGGTTCACACCCCAGAGGAGGGTAAGGCTTGCTTTGATTTTTAACCAGTTATTTAAGTCGGTTCAGTTTGTATGTTTACACATGATACCTCCTTAAGCTAGACATACTGACAACTGCCTCAGCAACTCCAAAGCCATTTGTAATACATCATCTACGCTGTAAATTCTTAACTTGAGTCACCTCAGTACCATTTTAGGACACATAAAGCGTACAGACATCTTTACATGTCTGTACGTCTTATTTGTGACCATAGGTCTTTGAAGAGAGCAGAGAAAATTGTTGGCAATTTGGATTCAAAACTTTCAATTATAGAACGAACATCATCCTTTACACTTTTCCATGGTTTTAACATTTTTAAATAATCTGAATAAATAAGTCAGAATTAGACAACCCAAATAGTGGTAGATATGGCAAAACATTAACAACATAATACTTTTTATGACACATCTCTCTGTAGAGCAGCAAATCCAAAACAAATTGATGCAGTCCATGTTATGTTCTAGTTTCTTGTTATACTTTGAAATGCATGTTATGATGCAATACATTATTCATTATAAATTAATATTGTTATATTTCCTACACTTACTCTCAAACCTAATGAAATATAATTTCAATTGAATGTAACTTTAATATATTAACTAACTGATTACATAATCAGTTTAAGAACCTCTCTAATAATAATCCTGTCCTTTTATGGATAATTGAGTGTGTTATAATCTTCTGATATGCCAGTGCTAAGTGGCCCCCCACAGGCAGTGAATGTGGCACAGCTGGGCAACAGCTCTACCGTGCGGGTATCCTGGGAGCCCCCAATCAGTGATGAGCAAGATGAGCCCATCCTGGAGTACAAGGTGAGGATTGTAGCTAATTTTCCACATTCTCCTCAAACTTAATGTGAAAGGTGGTCCATAAGTTGTGGTGCTGTGTACAGGTATGGTGCATAGGAAATGAGTCTGGGATCCAACAGCAGATAAACAGAAGTGTGGATGGGCGAGTTCTCTGGGCATTGTTAGAAGGCCTGATGCCAGAGATGCTTTACCGTGTGCAGGTGACGGCCGTGACCAGATTAGGAGTAGGGGCAGCCAGCCGTCCTGTCTTCATCTTCCTTAGTGAGTATTTGAAATAGAACATATCCAGGTAAAAGAGCAAAATGTTGGAATGGACAAAGAAGTAATAATTCATCTAATCAGATCCTGTAACACATCTGTCATGAAATAGCATGCGTTTGCACTGTGTGAGTTCTGTAGGTGGGATAATAAAGCCTTTGAGTAGTATGAGCTTGAAAGCATAATTTTTAGAGGCTCATCTTAGAAACTAAATGTCAATTAGACATCAAAATAGATCACTATTTGAAATATTTTAATAAAATACTTGATCAGTGTTGGTTTCAGCATTCAAGTTTTCAAAATTGTATGGGAATTGTGAGAATAAGGAGAAACATCTTCTCCCAGCTGTCTCTGAGATCTGGGTGAGAGTTATTAGATGTGACAGGCTACAGCATATCACAGCATTTTGTTCAAAACTGTAGAATCCATTCAGGTATAAATGTCTGAGCTCTAACGCAAAACAGTTTTGACAGCTTGAAATATGTGAAATAAATATTTTGCCTACAGTAGACATACAGTTACAACTTAAATATGAATTTGAATTTGAATATGAATTTGCTTCCACTCTAATATGCAGTAAGTATGGCTGGGTTTTTTGGGGTTTTTTCCATCTTGTTTTGGCTCTACCTTAGAACTCACATGTCCTAGAGTACATCCTGGCCTGCATATTTTAATATGTCCTCGGCTCCCAACACACCTAATCCAAGTGTGGGTCAGAGCAGGATATCATTAAAATGTGCAGAACAGAGAGTACTCATTGACCAGGTTTAGAAACCTGTGACCTATTGCTTTGGATTTTAAAATGAGCAAGTGACTAGTGTTGTAACCTATCCATTTGGAAAATGTAATGACCATAATGATGGCTACATGATAATACACTGTCATAAAGGTATTTGATAATGTTTATCATTACAGTACATAAACATTTATTTTATTTTATCATCATATATTCAGAGTATACTTGCAACTTTTTAAGGAACACATTGTATTATTTATACATATTTAATACAGTTCCTTGGCAGTCTTAGTGTTTATTTGTCTGTTATTATTTATGTGTTGTTGTTAATAAATTTATAGATGATTAATTTTGTTTTCAAGAAATAAAACATTAACTGGGCTTATTAAGAAATCCAGCTGGGCTTTTTCTGGGGAAAGTCCAGATTTCTTCTTTTTCTATTCTTTATTTCATTTTGATATATATCTCACTTGATTATTTTAAAAGGAAGAATAATCTTATAAATAACAAATAATGAAAAAAATATATATGAAAAATTTATATTAAAAATGTCTTCAATCTACCAAATTTAGATTTATTTATTTGGGGAATCTTCTTTATACAGATTCTGTTTGCTGGATTTGAGGTAAAATCCAGAAAACAAAAATTAAGTGTAATTTTCTGTTAATTTTAAAGCACGTATACGATTCCAGTACAGCACTCATGCCAAGCTTATCTCTCGTGAACATGTCCACTGAAGAGTGTTCAGGTCAATCACCCCGCAAAAGATTAACTGAGATAAGAAATTGGCTCGCCACATTGATTTACCAGTCTACCCATGTGTTTTCTAAAGAAGTCATTTTGTAAAAAAGTCTTCATGGGTTTCTTTTTAAAGACTTTCTACAAGCTACATGGTGTGCACTGATTTTAAAACTGCTTTTGAACAAACACTGAAGCTTTTTCTTAAGGATTCCAAAATGGCAACTGTATTTTGAATATTTAAATATAAGTTAGACTAAATTCAAATGCTTAATTTATTTTCTTTAATATTTATTACAAATATTCCTGAATACATATGCAAATTGAATATTCCTACTTACATTATGTAATACTACAAGAAATAAATTAGATTAATAAGCAACAGATCAGTATTCCAGTAAGATAAGGTCAGCCCACATTCTGCATGGTTTACAACAGCATGACTCCTTAGTAAAGAGTCTAAAGTGTACTAAACCAGTCCAGACTTGTCACTCATTGAAAAACAATTGGTGCATTATGAAACAAAAAACACTATAATGGATACCCTGAGAGGTTGAGAAGCTGAAATCCTATTTCAAGCAAGAACAAGAAAACATTTCACTTTCAGAACTATAGCAGTTGGACTAATTACTTTCCAAACATTTACAGAGTATTGTTAAAAGAAGGTGATGCAACACTGGCAAACATGCACATATTCCAACTTTGTTTGGAATGTGTCACTGGTATCAAATTCAAAATTGGCAATTTTTTCAAAGAGCATTTGATTCCGGGTAGGCTCTGGACCCACCGCGGCCCTGAACCGGATAAGGGTTACAAATAATGAATGATTTACGTTTTATATGCATATAGGTTTTGTAGAACACTGAAATGGGCTTTGTTAGAACATATTGCTCAAACTGATGTGGAATCTTGTGGAAGGCAAACAGTCTACACTTTGTTTTGTAGCATGTGATTTACTTTCTGAAGTCAAGTAGAGAGCCCCAGAAACAAGCAGATAACCCCCCATTACAGACCATTTAGATCCTCACCAGATAAGATATCTATGCATATACCAAGCACTGATGGATCTCAAAGGGTTTACCAGCAGTAAACCTGACATGTTTTTAAGATTGTATTAATGTTTGTTTACATTTGTGGAGACTATGTATGATAATGGCTATTTATGTTTTATTCAATATACTGTAATCACCCTAATTATATGTAACGTTCTGCACATTAACATCATGGTCATTATTCAGTTTCAGTGTAGTAGAATACACAGCTAAAATAACAAAAATCTGTCACTGTTTAGTTACTGCAGTTTTGATTTCCTCACTAATTAAATAAAAGCCTCATCTAATGTGTCTTTCTGCCATTGTGCGTCATGCCACTAATTTGATGCCAAACACAGCACATGGCTATTTTGTTGAACTTGCAACCTGCCACCATGTTTTTTAAAACTGCTGGAGAAGCATCTCAACACACTTAGCCATATGACCAAGCAGATGTCTAAATACTTTTAACTTGGCCATTTATGAACTTGATGTTAAGATATTTGTTTATTGGCTTTTGTTCACATCCAGAATGCCTCCCATATATTTTTGTAATGTGTTTCAATATTCTCTCTCCCTCTGTCTCACATTCTGTCTTTTCCATAGAAACTCCTGTGGGGGAGCCCTCATTGCCTGTGCTGAATGATGACAGCATTAGTCTTTCTGAGCAGATTTCTGGGGTAGTCCGACAGCCAGCCTTCATTGCTGGATTGGGTGGAGCCTCTTGGATGGTACTTATGGGTTTCAGTGCATGGATCTACTGCAGACGAAGAAGGAGAAAAGAACTTGGCCACTATGCCACTTCATTTGCCTACACACCTGCAGGTAGGTGGCAACTGAAATAACCTAATCTTATTCTCTGGGTCTTCCTAAATTGTCGTACAGATATAAATTAGCATATCTCTATGTTCTTGCCTTAGTTGGACTCTCCCACAGTGATGGATCAGGACTTATCAATGGAAGGTATGGATGTGAGAGATCTTTGACATGATTTAAAATTTTTTAAATAGGTTTTGTCTATATGAATTTACCATACCAGCATTATTGTTCTGTAGGCCATGTGTGCTTGGATCAAATATGGGTAACTACCCATGGCTGGCGGACTCTTGGCCAACAAGCAGCCTCACACATACCAGCAAAGACTCCATGACCTGTTGCTCTGGTCAGCATGATTCCTCAGACAGATACTATAACGGTAAGGGCTCTCTTAGATCATGAGAGATGTATATAATTTCCATGCAATTTACTATTCCATACATATTCATTCATTCATGTTAACACTTTCATTTGTTTCCCAGCTGTCGGGATCACCAACTTCCTGAAACAGAGTGATGCATACAGCCCAACGTCCAATGAGTGTCCCATTTACAGCACAATCAATCCAGCTGATGAGGATCGGCATGACCTAAGCAGTTTGTACTCTCAGGGTCCAGACCCCTACAGCAGCCCACTGGTCCTCTCTAAGAACGACCTTTTCAGTCTGGGCCATGACCTAGACCAGTGGAGCATTCAGTCTGGCCACAGCACAGCTGAATATGCCAAACTCCAATACCCAAGAACGTGCAAAGGTATTGTGGCTTAACTTCATGATCTGTCAAAATGTGCAGTTAAATGCAAGATGAAGATGTGGGCAATTTAATATGCTGTTACATGGCTTGTGTAATGGTGACTTTTGCAATACAGCAGCTAATGTAGGAATACAGAAGTCTTGCGGCCCTGGCACATTTACCTGGTCTGAAGTCCTGTCTTTACCACCATCAAAATCCAGAGAACAGAGACACCAAGAAAGAAACCAGCACAGGTCAGAACCTCCATAACATCATCACGCCTATGTGGGATTATATATGAACTGAAAAATCTGTGATTTAGGAACACTTACCATGTATCTACACTCATTGGTTATTTTATCAGCTCCACTGACCATACAGCTGCACTTTGTAGTTCTAAAATTACAGACAGTAGTCCACATGTTTCTCTGCATATTTTTTTTTATCTTCAACCCGCTCTTCAGTGGTCAGGACCTCCACAGGACCACCACAGAGCAGATATGACATTGACGTGGTGAAGATGTGTTGGTGCGAGTGGAATAGATACGGAAGGGCTGCTAGACACTTTTTTAGGTTTTAAACCCCTCAGTGTAACTGCTGGACCACCAACCAAAAATTTCCTCCTGTGGGCAGCATCCTGTTTCCACAGAACGACCAACACAAACTGTGCAACAACAGATGAGCTACTATCTCTGACTTTACATCTAAGATGTCAACCAGCAAAGTACTAAACTGTCTAACAGAGTGGGCAATGGAAAAATTCTCAAGAAGCACCACTGTGTCTGATCCACACACACTTTTGTAGAATACAAAGTGGTCCTGTATGGTCAGTTGAGCTGATAAAACGGACAGTAAGTGCATATACAGTAGGTATTCCTAATATTATTTTATTATGTTACTTTATGGGCGGCATGGTGGTGCAGCAGGTAGTGTCGCAGTCACACAGCTCCAGGGGCCTGGAGGTTGTGGGTTCGATTCCCACTTCTGGTGACTGACTGTGAGGAGTTTGGTGTGTTCTCCCTGTGTCCGTTTGGGTTTCCTCTAGGGGGCTCCGGTTTCCTCCCACAGTGCAAAAACACACGTTAGTAGGTGCATTGGCAACTCAAAAGTGTCCGTAGGTGTGAGTGTCTGAGTGTGTGTTGCCCTGTGAAGGACTGGCGCCCCCTCCAGGGTGTATTCCCGCCTTGCGCCCAATGATTCCAGGTAGGCTCTGGACCCACCGTGACCCTGAACTGGATAAGTGGTTACAGATAATGGATGAATAAATGTTACTTTATGCATAACCTAATCCAATGTTTATTTTTTGTTATTTATAGTTTTTTTTATTTAGTATTAATTTGTGGTATTTGTTCCAAAACCATTAGCACCCATTGCAATCTGCATCTCTTCTCCTAGATCATTTCTGACACATTTCTCAGTTAGCTGTTCTTGTGCTGAACCGCTCCCAGTAAATAAGACAGAGAAAGTGCAATAAAAACAGAACTCTTCTCGGACATCAGAGCTTACAATGACAGAGGCTAATGAAGTTAGTGCTTAAGCCAGAGCCTGAGTGTCACGCTGAGGGAACAAGCAGGCTGAGACTCAGGCCACCAGGCACAGCTGAGCCTTTCCTAATAGCTGCTGGCAAAAATCCAGTGCAATGAGGCACATCAGCGTGCACCTTTAACGTTTTTTCTTTTCACATTTGGACTGTTGCCCTCAGAGATGGGTTTGTTTTGATGAGGATTTATTTAATTCAGTAAACATGTTCTGTCTTGGCATTTTGATGGAATATTTAGTAGTTTATTAACTACATCCCTGCCACACACTAACTATGTGTATTTGGTCTTGTGATAGCCAATACTTTTTCTGTCCAACATGCCTTAGTTCAATGTTCAGTGCTCTGGTTTATGTAGTATGTAGTTTGTGTGTGCTGTAACATTTACATATTTATATTATGTATGAAATCATATACTGATTTTTATGGTATGAGCTTCATGTTTTTCTATATATTGTAGCTTGGAAGATGACGAAGACTGGTGTCCTCCTCTGCCAGAAAGGACGTATCTATTTGATGGTTTGGAAAATGCAGCCACACTACCTTTGAGAAGAGAGCCGTCTGGTCAAGGCACCAATTACATCCAGCAGACTTCAAGTGTCCCCACACCATCTCCTCAAGAAGAACGTCAGCCAGCTAACCCACGCCTACAGCACCCAGATCTCCTGCCACAGTACAGTGACACTTTTACATGCAAACACACACATCTTGCTAACCAATCAAAACATGTATCTCACAAAATAGCAACTTTACAGAAAGTCAGTGTAAAAAGACTTTGGAGCATTTATATTGGTCCATTCTTCATAAAATTGTCACACAGTGTGAAGGACAGGTGCTGCTGTGTGGTGTGTATTAAAATAAAAACGGACAAAAATGGAGATACATTTTTTTTAATGGATAGCGATGAGAAAAAGATAACAATGTGCAGTAAACATTAATAAACGAAAGAAAGTCAATATTATATGTGACGACCATGGGCTTTTTTTCTCTTTTCTTAAATATTATTCCTAGGTACAGTTTTTATAAAGAAATTAGATTAGTAGTTTTACTGAGTGGCTTGGAGAATCTGCCTCAGTTCTTTTAAGAAGTTGGATTGTCACACTTCATTTTTCATGCAAAAACTTTGCTCATCATCAATGTGTCTCCACCAGCAGCGCTCAATGGAGGTTGATCAGCAGATTCTCAAATATTCACACCACCCTGCCTTTCACCATTAACTCTGCCATAGTCTACATTTTTTTACCCCAATCTAATGCTTGATGTGAACAACAATTGAAGCTCCTAACCTGCATCTGTATGGTTTTCTGCATTGCAGTACCACCAGGGGTTTGGCTCATAGCATTTCTGAGCCTGTTTACAGTAATAAAGTAGTCCATTAATATATTTATGCCCTGATACAAATAATTTTTTCTTTAATTCAAATGTTCCTGGGCTTATGTTTATCCAGCAGAAAGGTCCCATGCACGCTTATATCCCAGTTACCTCTGTCCAACCCAAACCTCCTAACGAGCCAGGAATCTCATAGTGCCAGCCTTCCTCATCTGACAGGACAATGGAGAGACATTGACCAAATAGAGGAGATGCTGTCTGAGAACACTAAGCATTTAATAGGTAAGAACTCAGTCAGGTAAAGAGTCTCCTTGCAAGTACTATATGCAATCATTAGGATAAAAAGTACCTTTCTTTGACTAACATTTTACATATTCTTTATTTGTGTTATATCTTTCTCTGATTTGATGCTTAAAAAGGAGACTTGGCCTCATTTCCACCTGAGAAATCTATTTCGTCACCCATTCACCAGCCAAGGCCCAAAAAGAAATCACCCAGAGAGGGGCGGAGAAGAGAAGTCTTAAAACCAGGAGGTCAGGAAAAATATGCAGTGATGCTGACTTGGTCCTTTCACTATAACTCTGAGTTATATACAGTACATGCCACTGTTCCCTGCTGCTATTTACTTGGATGGCTAACTCATCTTTTTGGTTTTCCGCATAGACCTGCCCCCTCCCCCTGAGCCTCCTCCTGCGGAAGACTCCCTGAAGCAGCTGGCTGCTATGCTGGAGAACGGCAGCAAAATGCCCCCATCCTGCCAAGAGAGGAGAGCGGAGCGGAGAGCTGCCAGCCAGTGGAGTACAGAAGGTCAGCATTCATACTGCATCCTGGCAAATAGGGTCAATTTTCCAGGAAGTGGTGAAGCAATTAATGGCTCTAAACAAATTTGAACAGGTCACTGAAATGTTTTCCACATTGCTTTTCTTAAAAGATTTTTATTATCATATTTTGTACAGATGAGGAGTTAATACAGTACTGTAAGATGAATATGGTGTCCAGGAGTCAAGTGTCCAGTCACGGCTCTCCTGTTGGAAGTCCCTCTTCCCTCTCCTCCACAGCCTCCCGCAACTCAGGAGCAGCCCGGAAGAGACATGAGGTGGGGGTTAGGATTTTGGTGGAGTTGTGCTTGTGAATGTGTTCATAAACGTGTTGTGATTCCTGAGTAATTTCGCTAATTTAGGCCTATTGAACCAGGCTGCTTGAAAACATGCGTATTTCATACGCAAACACATAAACTCACACTTAGGGTGCATATATTCACACTGCCTGGATCAATAACGTTAAATTAGATAATTACCGCAGTCACAACTCGCCAAGAAACAAATATGCCGCGGAGTAGCGATCAATAAGCAGCAGTGGAACGAATGTCTTTAAAACGAAGCATGTTTAGTCACTAGGCTCATAACTGGATGTTCATAGTAAAACAATAATGTTTTAAAATAGAAGCACTAGAGATTTGACCAAAAAAATCAATACTACTTGTATATGTTTGGAACGGTAGGCATCGAAGACAGCTTTTTAGCTCTTGTGGTGTTAGCTATCGTTCGCCAGCAGTTTATGTAATCATGTGCTTATTTGTTTACAGAACGTAATATGAGAGAGGAGGGAGATGATGAATTTGTCCTTAGCATCCTGCTGTGCCATCTCTCCTTAGAGCTCCAACCTGCTTTCTTTGAATCAGAGGCCAGTAGAACACAAGAGCCATGCAAGTGTATGTGATTCTCATCCACATCTTCAGTCATGTTTATTTATTTACTTATTTATGTTTTTCTAAGCTCTACAAAATGTTAATGCCCTGCCTTTATGTGTATATAGATACCTGTTTGTTTGTTTGTTTGTTTTTGTTTTTGTTTTTGTGAGAGGAAGCCAACAAGGGGAAAAAACCAGTCATGATAATATTTTTGTCTAACAAACTGTTTCTGAATGTAATTGCTGTTTACATGTACACCTTGATGTTTACATGTAATGCCATGGTTGATGTTTATATTGTGCTATACAGTAATACAAGACAGTGTTATCAGACACAGTTTATGCAAACAAAGCCCATCAGATCAGAGTGGTATGGTAGAGTAGAACAGAAGTACAGAGTCTTTTCTGTGAATTTCCACCATCACTGAACCTCCTGCTTCAAATCTATCCACGCTGCAAACTTTTGCCCATTCAACAGAAGAGTCTCTTCTGCCGTGCTCAACGTGTGTACTGTACAGTTGTTTCAAAGAAATACTGAAAATGCTAACGTTGCTAATACTGAATGAAAGTTAGCAGAAGTGTTAGTATTATGCAAATGAGATCACCATTCGCTGTTAGCCACATTAGCATTAATCTGGTTATGTCCTCTACAGGAAAACACAATAAAACAAATGTGATGTTTTTTATACCACCATGTCTGTTCATTCTTTTCAAAAAGAGTTCACATACTGTTTGAATGTTCAAACAACGAATGAAGATTTAAAAAAAAGCTCTTCTTTTTAAACATCATCAGTGTAACACTGAACAAGACGAGGAGACAGGATGCAGGTGCGAATGTGGAGATTACTTACAACAAAAGTGAAACACTGTGGAAATGAATTCAAACGTAAATAATCAGACTTGGTCACGGACAAAAACCAGACACAACACACATTACCAAGACAATGTCTAACGATGAAGCAAAGGAACAAAGCATAATTAAAGCACATGGCAAAACAAACACAAGGACACACAATGAGACGGGCAGATGGTCGTTGTGACAGAAAACAGACTTCTATTGTGTTTACTGTACTTAAAAGAAAGCTGTCACATAAAAAAAAAACATGCACAAAAATTGTTATGAATACGCTGAATGTTGCCTGTGATAATGCCATAATTTTGAGAATATTTTTGCCTGGGATTTGGGAGAGGGGCCTTTGAGAGTATGATACCTGACAGTAAGAACTTTCTTTATGTTTACATAAGGAAATGGTGAAGGAACTTTAATCTAAAAGGATGAAGTGTTTGGTGATGCTTTCTGATGGTATTCTGTTCTGTATTCCACTGGACTGAAAACCTGTGGGTATTATATCCATTGACCAGTTGCTCAATACACTTCCAACAATGAGAACAATAAAACTTAAAACTGCACTTAAAACATGTAACTTTTGGGCAGTTGGAGACTACTGTGGGGGAAATATGTGACTGCGCAGAAGAACATTTTGTAATATCGGTTGTTCTTTGGACCCTTTATCCAAGCAGATGAATTTCTCCACTATTGTGGATTGCATAATGTTGAGTTTGCATTTAAGACTTCTCATATTCTCACATACACAGCCAACTGGAATTGTTTTTTTTCTTATGTGTGTGACATAATTATCAAATCCACACCTATTCTGAATATTTCTGACTTTACACACACCATATTTTAGCCTGTGTTTTCTTCAGTAATCCTGTATTGGTAAGATTTTTCTTCCCACAATTCCAGAAGACATTTCAAAAATTGCACATATCAGATTTGGCAAGCCTAGACTCAATAAACTGAAATGGCTTAGTATTTCACATAGTGCACTATATAGGTAATGAAATAGAAGCTGCCATTTAGAGACTCAGTGGAATACAGTCATTTGGAATCTGGATCTAAACTGCAGCACTTGGCTGCCCCTGTGAAATGCTGCCACACTCCTTCAGGGGCTTTCCACTCAGTGCTTATGATACAGAGCCGGAAACTGGGGGAATAGCTGAAAAAAAACTGTTAGTTTTAGATGACAGCTGCATGAAGATGTTAGTATGCACCACACTGAACAATAAGACAGATGGCAGCCTTAACTTTTCCATTGCCTCTAAGAGACAGGAGTGGTGTGATGTTGACAGCTTATAAATAAGCAGAGGGATGACAAAGCCCTGTTCTGCCTTCTCATTCTGCTTCCGTACCTCACCCTGATGTGTGATACAGCAGGAAACATCTCAGAGCCGGAACTGCTCATAAGTGAATGGAAACAATGCGTTGTTTGATTGTAGTACTCTTTCTGTGATTCCAGGATTTCTTCCAAAATCAAAAAGGTATTATAGATAGTTTATCCTCCTTTGCTGCCTGCTTTGCTCCTGGGAAGGGTTTAACCAGATCACTTCTGGAACACTTCAGGGAGGTTTTGAAGGTATTAGTGAAGTCAGGTGCTGATGTTGGATGATTAGTTTTGGATCACACATGCCACTTCATCTTATCCCCAAGGCATTGAACAGAGCTCTGTCAGTCCACTGAAGCGTGTTCCACTGTAATTCCATTACTATTACTGTAACAAGCTTGTGGCCATAAGCTGTTAGACTGCACTTACCACTGACTTTATTAATCGCCTACCTTTAGATCCAAACAGTTGGTGAACATCTGAAGCATCTTCCAGCATGTAGCACTTCATAAGTGGTCAGTTTCTTGTCACACAGCTGCTCTTGGCAAGAGTTTGACCATTCTCAAGCCTGCAGTGACACTGTGTTGTAAACAATGGCCTTGTGGTCAGGAACTGGCAAGTGATGTAGAAGTAAATGAATTGTGGCTGACAAATTGTGCATGATAACAGATGGGACACCTACACCAACTGTACACCTACACCATACCACTGTATGCAAATTATAATTTGTGTCATTCTTCAGGTGAAAATAAGGTTAAGAACATCTATGCATGCAAATAATAGCATTATCATATATTTATTCAAACATGACTTCAAAATGATTATACTATTTGCTGAATTTAGTGATCAAATTGTATATTAGTCCAATAAAATGAGTTTATTCCTTTAATCTTGAAATGTATTGTCCATTATACCATTGTCAGTTCCGACCCTGCAATGTGATTGGCTGAGAGACGTTCCAGGAGTGCCAGTATTACACGATAATGGCACTCTGACCGAAGTTCTTCAGGTATCACTCCATAAAATACATGTATCCTAGCAACGATGCCAGCACTTTGTGCCTGGACTTTTTCACCCAACGACCGGTTCATTTTCCTTTCGCGCACATTATTTTTAACAGAGTAAAAGGGTGGCACAGCGGACCGATATCTGCTTTCTGAACCTTGCTGGTCAAGTATTAGTGCATTATGTAGTTCTATAACTACGGATTAATATGTATCCGTCTGTTTCTCTGCATACTTTGCTTGCCCTATTTCACCCTCTTCACCACCACCACAGAGCAGGAATGATTTGGGTGGTGGATCATTCTCAGTACTGCAGTGACAATGACATGCTGGTGGTGTGTTAGTGTGTTTTGTATTGGTACGAATGGATAAGTAACAGCAGTGCTCCTGAAGTTTGTTGGTCCAAAGTCAGAGACAATAGCTCATCTGTTGCTGCACAGTTTGTGTTGGTCGTCATTTAGTCCTTCATCACAGGAACACAGGATGCTGTTGGCAGGTTATAGTTGGTTGGTGGACTATTCTCAGTCCAGCAGTGACACTGTAGCGGTGCTGCGCCTGAGTCCCTTGTGGGTGTCCTGACTATGGGTGCAACAGATGGACTACAGTCTAGAATTTTAATTGTGTAATTACAAAATGCTGATAAAGACAAGAAGGTGATAAAATGGAGATTGAATGTAGAAACAAGGGGGTAGTCCTACTATTTTGGCTGAAGGGTGTTGATTGGACGATGGATATATATTGAAAAAAACAGATATAAAATGTGGTTTATATAATGAAAGTAAGCAATGAAATCAGTCTCCAAATGTGTTATGTCAACGTTATCCCACCCCCATATAACCGTGTATTCAGGACCCATTATTGCACATCCTGCATGCATTTGAGATGTATAATCTTCATAGAAATGCATTGCTTGTAGAACGGGCCGCTGCAACGAGCCTAAGGTCGCCGTATTTTATTTATTTTTATTTATTTATATAGCACTCTTTTTAATTCAGAGCACACAATTCCCAGCGGCAAGCATCAGCCAGAGAGGTTTAAAGCCCCCAGTATTGGGCTGTGAAGCTGTGTTCTCTGCAGAGATGGAGCTCCATCCAATACCTTTGGGATGAGTTGGAGTGGCTTTTGATCCAGAACTAATCATACGGCATCAGTACCCTGACATCACTCGTGCCCCTGAGGTTGAATGCAATCAAATCCTCACTAGCTCCCAACATCTGTTAAACCTTTCCAGAAGAGTAAAGGGGGTTACAGCAGTAAGGGGAGAAAACTCCCTGTTGATAGCCCTGATTTTAGAAGGAACTGTGGATGAATATATATATATATATATATATATATATATATATATATATTAAACAACTGGAAATCCATTGTTGTGCTATATATGATGGAATCTCAGAGAGTGGCCAGTGAGTACAAGGCAGGTAATTCCAGGGCCCAGATTTAAAGTAGAATCAAAGGGGATATTGCACTTTTTTTTTCAACCTCCCTTTAGAAAAAGAAAAAAAAATCACCCATCAAAAACTACCGTCCTTTTTGTCATTATCTTTGACTATGTCAGGACTGCGGGGCGGACTGACGGAGATAGACGCACCCGCTAAAACACACAGCGAATTTTATTTAAACAAAACAGACTTCAAAAGAAAGGAAACACGATGACTGGAAAACAAATCATGACAGAGGAAACGAAACGAGGAACAGCAGAGACAGACTAGACTTGGAACCGAAACGAAACAAAGACGTGAAAAACAATGACCGAGAAACAGCGGAGACAGACAGACTTGAGAACATGACAGAGGTAACAACAGGGACCGAAACAGTGAAATGACCGACCAACGGGAGAGACACAAGGGAACTTAAATACCAGACACAGACAAGATACACCTGGAACAGATAATGAGAGGGCAGGGTAACAAATGAGACACAGACGAGGATGTGGAACAAAGGCGGGACTAGGGCGGAGACATGGGCAACAACAAACAGAGCCTTGTGCAAAGAGAGCACATGACGGGGAAAACAGACACGACAGGACGAGGGCGTGACAGACTACCTTGCATTTATGTGGTTATATAAGCATGTTTTTTGATCACATTAACAGAATGTGAAAGTCTCAGTATCACTAAATAATGGCTTAATATGTCAATGATGTCTTATTTTTCAGAACATAAGGCATTACATGATAAAAAATATTTTTTTGACTTAATGATGTCAGAAACAGGAGGCAAGTATAGAACATAACCACTGCACAAGCGGACAGTGAGGGGTATATATCAGGGAGGATGATTTGCTGTGAGATGAGGTAATAATTCCCTGTGCTCTGAAGCTCATTGTAAATTACACATTCTTTCCAAAAAAAAAAAACAAAAAACAGCCCCTTCCCCACAGCTCCCCAGTCTGACCCTTCAAGGCAGCTGATAAGCAGACAGGGCATAATTAAAACATCATTTTTAAAAACCCTCAGGCTGAAACATTTTAAAAGTTGGAAAATGGAAAAGAGGCAAGCTCAGTTCACTGGACAAAAAGGCCAGAAAGGTGAGGCCTCATTGTCGCTAGTGAAGTAAATAATATATGTTCAAGTTAACGGGGAATTTAAAATTTTTAACGTTTCCACCGACATAAACTTGTTCGCAAACCAGAAAAATTAGTTCCCTCCTGAAACCAAACAACAGTATGTACTTCAGGGTGAACTGCTGCTGAATAATAGGAAATGAGACCGGAACACACTCTGTTTGTGTGTATTTTTGAGGCTGTGTTTGGTGTGACACCATACGCGTTAGTTCACAAGCTCAGCCGGACGGCCCTGTACTCTGCAACATTTACACACCTATTATACCTCACAGAGAGGAGGACTGCTGAGTTTGTCTTATTTCACGTGAGTGTGTGTCTTTGCCTGAGACATTTAGTGCGTTTATAAAACTCCATAAAGCTGCACACAGCCACATTTTATTTCACTTGCTTTAACCTATGACATTAAATAAATAAGTAATTTTAATTTTTAAAAATCAACAAAATGTTCTTGGTCTTCTTTGTTTTTTTGGTGATAGATCATCTAGCATTTATATTTAAATAAAATGAACAAAACATTGTGCTTCTTTTTTCATTTCTGCACGTATTAGTCCTGCCCTCCACATTTTCTGTACAACACAATCACACAATAAAAGCCACATGTAAACAGCTTCTCCAGACCTTCCAGTGACAAGGGTACATATTTTGGGATTTCCTGTTTTTGAAATGCCAGACACCTTTGAGACACTGGCTACATGGCTAATGGCAGTCCAGCAAATTGTTAATATTAGATACTTGCCATTTTATCACATTTTGCAAAAAAATCTACAATAAGAGATGTATTAATTATTTAGATACTCCTAGTAACATTGTTGTTAAAAACATAAAAAAAAAAACATTGAATTGCTCCAACCCACAGTTGGAGTTTCAGCAGCTGGTTATTTCACTCACTAACAGCAACATAGGGAACATAGTAATGTGCACCTACAACACAGCGGTTTTGTATAATTCAAGGGAGCAAAGGCCATAAAAACTATTAGATGCTTCAGCCTTCTATTGTGCCTTATCATGAACAAAACGAGGTGAAGAAGCCATTTACGAGGGACATTTATATCTGCATCACTTAAGGAGTGTATGTACATAGTGTGTGAAATGGATTTTGCAATTGAATATTTGAGTTCAGTGGGAGTGGGGGACAGATTTGTTTTGAGTAGGCTTAATGAATAAGTCAAGAAATTGATATAGAACAATTAGAGATGCTTATAAATAGCTCTTTGCCTGTTCTGATGTTCTGTGCATGTTTGGTGTTCTTTGTGTCTTTGTGGGTTTCCTCTGAATAATGAATAATTTGATTCTGGGTAAGCACCGCAACCCTGATCAACATGAAGTGCAAATAGGTCCATCTAAAGGCATTTTATTCATCCTGTAGCAAATGTAACTACAACGTATACCAGAATTCTGGTAGTCCTAATTAGTCAATTCTGCTTCTTTAATGTTCAGCCTTCTTAGAAACACACAGCTTGTATAGTCTCCTCAGGAAGGCATGATATGAAATGGGACGCTCTGGATCTGTTCCACATGAGCTTAAAGTCACCTTGGCTAATGCCAAGCATCGGCTAAAGAGGTATAAATTCCCCTTGGCAGTGGCCGTTTTAACATGGGACTGCGTGCTCTGGGGAAACGGAGCACCAATATCTTTAGGATGACTTGGGGTGGTGTTTGTGATCCAGAAGTAATCATCCAACTTCGGTACCTGGCATCACTAATGCTTATAGCTTATTGAATGCCATCAAGTCCTCACAACATTGTTCCAATTTTTGATGTGCACCCGTATTGTAAAGTGTCACCCGGTAATCTAATGAATAACAAACAACAAACTACACATTAATACCCTTCATTCATTAAACGTATATTTCAGAGATTTAACTGGTAGCTAACTCACCTCTGCCATCATTGTCAATAAACAAGACAGAAACGATTGTTTATTTGAAGCTGTATTTTTTTCTCTCACAGAAACTGCGCTACATTAGCTAATAGCCTACAAATCCAGCATCAATTCATAACCCTTAACGCATACTAATAGGTCAGTGGACTCAGACACTGAGCTCACCTTAATGGCTTTTTGCTGCATGGTGGATGAATGCTAACTTTGCAGTAAATGCTATACAGACGCTGCAGCGCTCACTACAGCTGATTAAATGATTCATTACAATCAGTCTCTGATCTAAATGGGTCATTCATTGCAATGTGGGTTTTACCACTATTGATCCAGGTTGAGGGACTGAGGCTGTGCATGGAATGAGCAAAATCCATTGCACCTAGAGCGTTAGACCTTAATCCCCAAAAGTTTACGGCAAACGCTGTAAGTAGATTCCCTTCTACTTTATTTATTTATATATTTATTTATATTTTACAGACTTATTGGCTTTCGTAGCAACTTCCAGCCCTCCAGCACCAACAGACAGACTCGCCACTTGCTCTATGTCACACAGACTATTTTGGACACCTGTTTATCTGAAATTAAGGGCAATCATACATAGTTTGTGTCCCTTTGCGAGAGTAAGAGCTTCTAATCTTCTGTGAAGACCACATAAGATAATTGGAACATTTCTGAGAGGATATGATGGTATACATCCACTTTGGGAGGTCAAGTGCTGATGGACGATCGGTTCTGCCTCACAAACACTTCAACACTTCATTGCTTTACCATCAAAGGATAGGGGGCTTCTACAATGCTCACTGATACTTGGCATTAAACATAGTGACCATGGAATCACATGCTGCTCTTCCAGAGTATCACAATTAAGTGCACAATTGAAAGCCTGTGTCTACAATGGTTGCAACTTGATGTAGCAGAATCCACCAATTATAAGCAGTGATTTGGGCCTAATGCACCTTTTTAGTGAAGAGCCAAACTGTGCTGGATATTTCGATAGAAATGAAAATGATTTAAAGGGATTTTCTTTTATGTCTTTCCTAGAACACCTTTCCCTAAGCTGGGGTAGACTAATCATTCCCTGTCTTACTGGAGTAGGCATTTCTATAGTGAAAAATCATTTAGAAGATAAGAGGGTGGGTGGCATATATTGCAGTCAACCTCCTTTTTCATTGTTAGGCTCTTCCCGGCATTATGGCTGGGATCAGAGCTCTGTGTAGATAAGCAAAACTTTAATCCATGTTTGATTATGCTTAAAAGCTAGACCTGAATGAATTGCAGACCACCCTTTAACCAAACGGGTGGGTGGGAAGGGGTGAGGTGGGGGTGGGTTACATTCCTTTAGGCTGAGGAGAAGCTGCCATCTAGTGTCAGACCTTTAGTTCAGTTCATTAAAATACGGCAAAGGTCTAACACAATAGGTTGAGTCGGACTGCACAACGTGTGGCCCAAAGTTTGACCCCAGCTTGACCAATATTGCTTTTTGAAATCAAGGGTATCAATAGTGAATTGACTCAAACCCTAGTCAGTTATCTCAGAAAACTTAAGCCTAAAGACAAAGCTGAGTAGACAATCCTTTACACAGACTTTATGGAATCATTGCACTGAACAAATGTTACAATATGTCCAGTATTACTCTTTTTTATGACTTATTGTACAGCAATTTTCTAATGATTCGTTTTTTTTATTTTAATTACAATAAGCACTGTTCTTTTATGTTTTTTTATGCTGTTTTCATCTTCGCTTTTATTGGTCTAATGTGTCCATAGTTGTTCCCATCCTCAACAGGGTACCACTCCATCTCAGGACATCACACACACATTCACACACTTGTTCACAGTTTCACACAGGCAAGGGAACCATGGAAGATGGGGGACTAAAGTAACAGTGTTTTCTTCTCCCTCAATGGCCACAACTGAAGGAACCTTACTCCAAACTGCTCTTAGGTGCTGTGGTTGGCCAACAGATAATCTGGTCGTTTGTGTGTGTGTGTGTGTGTGTGTGTGTTTGTGTGCACTCACACAGCTTTGCTAGCTAGCTGGTTAAATTGTTCAAGCTGATATAGCAGAGTACCCAGCAATGGGTATGTTTCAACCAGTGTGTGATGGTTAGATCCACTTTGTGGATTAATATGATCATAGCTAACATGTCCAATGTAGTCAGACCTGCTAAACCGTTCAATTCAAACAGAACATGTCCTATATAACTCACCTCAGTGTCAAGTAATTTCTTTTTTTCTGCTTCTTCTTTTTATTATTTTTTAACTCCATCTGTGCTATTTGTATATATCTAAATATGTAGGTTTTGGCTATCATAGTTTAGCGGTGACTGTAGTACTGTTTAGAAGTCAGTAGTGTAGCACTGCTAACCTCTACAGAACATGCCAGATTTTAATTCCCCAACTGGGAAACACACAATTCTACACCAGCAGGAGTCCCTGGGAAGGACTCCTAACACGACAATCACCTACATCTGTAACATGGTTAGGCTTGTAAAATTGCCCTGGATGAGAGCTTCTGCCAAATTCTGTTACTATAGACACTAAAAGAGAAAAATGAGACAGTGTCTGCTTGGTTTTTAACCACACATCTCAGCTGAGATTTTATGAAGGGCACTTGAAGAGCTGAATTAATGCTGAAACAGCTATCTGCTAATGACTCACTAAATCATTGTGGCTTTTGGGTTCCCTTGCGCCCGGTAAAGCTTTCCTCCCAGTAAATGATCACCTGATGAAGCTGCTTAAAAAGCACACAGATGGAGCCGTAATGGGCCTTATTAAACTGAGTCCTCCAGTAGACCTTAATGATTGGCTTTTACCTTATTCAACATTAGACCTAAACAACACCCATGAGGAACAGAAGAGAGCATTATCTCTTAAACAAGCATGAATACAAATAGTTATACAGTAGTCCTGAAGAAGAAACACAGATAAATGTAAGAAAGGGAGAGAGAGACAGAGAGAGAGAGAGAGAGAGAGAGAGAGACAGACTGAGTGTGTGTCATTGCCTCCGTCTGCTGATGATTAATTAGAGGCTCATTAAAGGCCTGTGGAAAAGGCTTACAATACAACATTATTTCTCCTGACAGCCGTCATCATCGCTGATAATTTGCTCCTGGAGAGGATGGAAGCGGGATGACATGTTATTTACATTAGAGATGGCCATGCTTGATTTCTGAAAATCCGCTGCATGATATTGTTTACCTCCAGCTCAAAGGCTTGTTTTCAGCATTTTCAGAAGCACCTTGGATTAGGCCCAACAGTAAATTACAGCCATCCATGTTAACCTATGCAAATTCCATTTCCAAAAATTCCATTTGCAAAATGTAAATAAAAAAAATCCAATCATTAAAACCCTTTATTTAATTGAAAATTAAATTACTACAAGGACAACATTTTAAATATTGTAATCAAATTCATCAAATCTATTGCTTTTTGAAAAATATTTGCATATTTTAAATTTGATGCCACCTTTCCAAAAATTGTTGGGAGAGAGGCATGTTTACCTGTGTGTTGTATCATCTCTTTTTTAAAAACCCTCTGTAAGCCTGTGGGAACTGAGAAGACCAGTTGCTGTAGTTCATTCATTCATGTTTGCATTCTTTGTCTGTAACCTCTTTAAAAATTTAATGTTTTTTCCTTTCTTGCTTGTTACTGGATTTCAGCAGCTCAACAGCTTGGGGAATCCATAGCAGCATTTTTTATTTCATAATACAACAGTTGTTTCAGTGATTGATAGGTCTGGACCAGTTTAGCTCCTGGACTCTTTTACTAAGGAGCCATGCTGTTGTAATCCATGCAGAATGTGGATTAGCCCCATCTTACTGAAATAAACAAGGCCTTCCAAGGGAAATGAGTAATTTGGAGGGCAGCATGTTGTTCCAAATCCTGTATATATTGTTCAGCATTAACGGAGACTCCACAAATGTGCAACTCACCCATGCCATGTGCATTAACCCCATAACTTCACAGGTGCTGGCTTTAGAACTGTGCTCTTATAACAAGCCAAATGGTCCCTCTTCTCTTTAGCCTGGAGGACGCAGCGTACATGATTTCCAAAAAGAAATTAAAATTTGGATTTGCCAGATCACAGACACTTTGCCTCAGTACATCTTAAATGACCTTCGGCCAAGAGAAAGTGGTGGCAGCGTTTACATATGCTGTTTATATATGATTTAATCTTTGCATTGGTGAGTTAAAACTGGCATTTGTGGATGCAGCAATGAATTGTGTTCACAGACAGTGGTTTTCTGAAGTGTTATACAACTATGGGTCTGTTTTTAATTCAGTGCCCCAAAGATCACAGGCAGCCAGTTCTGGTTTTGGTGCCTTGTCCTTTGTTTTTAGGAATTGGTCAGTATTCACTGAATCATTTAATAATATTATGTACCGTAAATGAAGAAATCTCCTTAAGTTGTCATTTACCTGTTGCCAACCTTTTTTCTTCTTCTTCTTTTGTAGCTATACAAAACTTTACCAGTCTTTTGTTGCCCTATCCCAGCTTTTTTTCCAATAGGCTGCTGGTATCCATTTCAAAATGGGCAAATATTTTTGGAAGAACAATACAATTTTAACATGTGAAATATTGGTGCTGTAATATTTTCATTTAAATTTAGTATTTAAATGATTGCCATTCTGTTTTTATTTACATTATGCCCAGCATCCCAGCTGTTTTGTAGATGGGGTTTGTGCTGTTGAATCACCAGGAGCAGGTGATTTATAAATCTATTTTCTGAGGGAAAATATAAATGCAGCTGACAAACACAGCTGAGCACTACAGTCGAAATGTATTGAAGTAAGTAGTTACTTTTAAGGTTTGTCAACAACCAGTACACACACAAACACACACTCTCAGAAATAAGGTACAGTAGCAGTACATTATTGGTCACTAAAGGTATAAACGGTGTAAATGTACCTTTAATAGGTACAACTATGGCGTTAAAGTCCAGTTGTGTTACCTAAAGATACTTTACATTCTCTTCTCCAGAAGGAGGGGTGAATATTTATAACTTTTCAGTTCCTGAAAGTGCAGTATGGACAAAAGCTTTTAAGCACTTTCTTATCCAACATTCTTTCTGAGTTTGCCCTCACTCCCCCTTAGCTGCGGGAACAGATGTGGATGCTTCATAGGAAGCAGTACGAGCCAAACACACACAGTCAAGCACAAGACAAACACAAGGGGTGACATATAAATGGGGAACAATTAGAAACTATAGCAACAGACCATACCCAGGTACAGGGAGTGACAAGGGCAGGCACATGCTCAGAGACATGAAGCAGAATGAGACATACTGAAAGGCAAGGCAGGTCAGAAGACAGTCCTGCTTTGAAACACACTGAGTAAAGTCATTTCGGTAATGCACATATAGCCTACATTAAGCCATAGTGCCCAAATCAAAACCAGAAACACAAAACATTAGAGGCAGTGTGTTATTGCCCAATGTTTTGGCTGTGATTTGACGGCATGCTAACACAAAAGGTTCGTTAAAAAAAAAGCAATTAAAAACAGCCCAGAACAATGTTGCAGATGAGCAAATTTTGCAGTTCCTTCCAACAAAGAACAGCAGCATATGGCTGGCTCTGATGACATTGATTATAAGATTAGAAGATTTCTCACCTCATAGACCTGCCTTGAACCTCTCAGTCACAGTTCAACAGGGTGGAGATACTCTGCAGGAGTTTTTCAGACCAAAAACTAAATGAGGGTTAGTGGATATTTTGGAGGAGAAATTTTCCTTCCTGCCTTTATTTTGTAGCCTTTTATGCTGGGGCTGCCCCATGTCTCATGTTTGGAGCCATAAGGCGGGAGGCAGAGGGCTAAGGGAACATCTGCTCTGGCTTGTCCTGTATGCAGCCTGTGTGGTCTTCTGTGGCTATTGTCAGCACAGCGTGACTGATAACTGGCAGTAATCTGAGTGCTGGTCATAGCCGCAGATCACGGTGCACAGAGAGAGAGAAAGAGAGAGAGAGAGAGAGAGAGAGAGAGAGAGAGAGAGAGAGAGAGAGAGAGCTCAGCTGCACTCTATATCGCAACACTATCCACGCTGCCATCTGTCGAAAAGTATGATGCTGACAACCTTGCACATTAACACCTAAAAGGCTAAATAAACTGTATATGACAAACTGTCACAGGTTCTTTGAGTGCACACTTTATCATATGATTAACACATCAAGTGGCCAATAAACAGAGTTAATTAAATCCATTTAGAAAGCTAGCACATGTGTATCATTATGCATAGTGTGAATTATACCTCCGTTCACTGTAAACGAAACTCTATCTATAACAATACTATCAGAAATGCATTTCTGTTAATCTTTGTACTAAGATACTCTACTGTTTAAAAATGTAAGATATAATAACATAGTATAGTATAGTACTCTTGCGGATACTGGATTTGGGCTCAGTACTGGGACATCAATGCTTATTCTTTAGTCTATCATGAATTTTCTAATTGTCTTCACACTTTGTGATGGCAAGAACATCCAAGGTATCAACATGGATTTCAGTACAGTACAGGTACAGTATTGGTCACTAACAGTACAACACTGGTTTAAGGTCCAGTTGTGTTCCCTTAAGGTACTTTGCATTTTCCATTCCAGAAGGAGATATAGAAAGAAAACAATATAAGGCCTTGAGATGAAATGGAATTTTAAAATCTATTCTCAGAATAAGGTGCAGTTATGTTCCCTAACTAAAAGTACAGAATATGTACCATTGAGGGTCCGACAATGCACTCTCCAGAAGATTTGGATTTGTTCCTTTAGCTCTTGCAAATCTACAAATCCTCACATTCTTGCCTTTGTACACCACAGAGTGAGGACACGGTCACTAAACCAGAATCAATGGCAGGAAAAAAGAGCGTGTGATGCAGTTTTCACTTCAATGTCCTTTTTTCCACAGAAAGCACTCAGGACTACACTTTAATTTTACTTTCAGCTCTTATTTTGAACCTCTCTGGCTGAGTTTAATGAGGCAGTATTGGTCTGTCAAGTACAGCAGTGAGTGAAGGACCATCATCGAAGTGCACATCCTCACGCACCTTCCATGCATTTCTATTGGTCCTATCCCCCTGAAATTGTCCCACAATACAAAGAGCCATTAGTTGTTTCAGTGTCAACAAATTATAACTGACAAAAATGGAAAGACAAAGTTTTGTTTCAGTGGATATATATTTGATCAGTTTGGAATGATTTAACAAAATACTGTATTGTGTTTACATGTGAATTAGAGTATTTTCATTAATGCCAAGTGGAGTGTTCACATTCTCAAACTATTGTCCTTGCTAGCAGAGAGCATTCACAAAGTGTAGACTAACAGTAATCTAAGATTCAAATAACGCTTAAAAAAAAAAGTATATTTTTCAAATAATAAGGTTCATTTATAAGGTTAAATGTTAAGGCAATATTTGAACTGCAACATTCAGAAGATGTTTGGGGGATTTTGTCAGGGCTACAGGACATTCTCCACACAACAGTCTGAATACGTTTCATGGATGGGATTGAAGCCTGAGTAAGAACATTTTTAGAATAATACGTTTCTGACGGCTATCTGAGTTTCACTGGCGTTCCAAGTCTAAGAAAATGTAAGGAGGGTGAAGTGAGACGGGTAATGCAGGGAGCAGGTAAGTAGAGAGTGTCAGTTCAAGAGATATTATCTCCCACTGCTTCCACTGTGATTTCAAATGAAGAGCAAGTCTGAACGTTCACAGTGTGATCTTCAGAGATTACAGGACGACCTGTATTTTATTCAGATGATTCATGCTATTTTGTCACACTGAGCCCTTTCATAAAATGTAATGAAGGGGAATAATCATTTTGTTAAGTTCTGTAACTACACTTTGTACTGTGACAGGTTGAAGACTGTATCCATGGAAACCTGTGCTTTGTAAAATTTCGGGGCCCTTATTGCTAAATATAATAGGGCTAGCGTTTTTGTTTAATTCTAGATCTGGAGGGAAATCAAACCCAGAAAGTTTTTGTTTGTTTGTTTGCTTTGGTTTTGTTTGTTTGTTTTTCTACTGATTTCACATAAGTGAGTTGCTTTTAATATTGATACATTTATTTTTAAGTTTCAATTCCTTGTTTACTTATTAGAGGGAATTGATGCTAATAAATTCCTGCACTACAGATTTAAAGGTGATGTTCACGATTCTACACAAAAAACACTTGCAGTTCTTCAGATGTTTCCTCCCCATTTGCTAGCTCTTCAGTCTGTTTGCGTGCTCAAAACTGTTCTAATGTGTTTGCGAAGCCCCAGTGTCTGTAAGTGAGTAAAAAAACAGTCTCTGTCTGGTATAGTCTAGTCTTTCTCTCTCTCTGCTCATGGCAGAGGCATATGGCGGTTTTTTAGACAATGCATAGAACTCCAAAAGTTGAACATAGATGAGGATACTGATCTATTCCTGCTCCATATGTGGGTAATATTGTCCTATTTTTACTGTTTGGATAACTTAACATGGAAATGTTTCCAAATTTGGGAGATGGCCAACTGCATTATTGAAAGAGCTACAAAACAATATCCATCTATCCATTATATGTAACCGTTTATCCTGTTCAGGGTCACGGTGGGTCCAGAGCCTACCCTGAATCATGGGGCGCAAGGCAGGAATACACCCTGGAGGGAGCGCCAGTCCTTCACATGGCAACCCACACACATTCATTCACACCTACAGACACTTTTTTGAGTCGCCAATCCACCTACAAACATGTGTTTTTGGACTGTGGGAGGAGCACCTGGAGGAAACCCACGCAGACACAGGGAGAACACACCAAACTCCAAACAGACGGTTACCCGGAGCGGGAATCGAACCCACAACCTCCAGGTCCCTGGAGTTGTGTAACTGTGACACTACCTGCTGTGCCACCATGCCACCCCAAAACAATATAACACAAGTTAAATGAATTTCTGTGGTAGAAATGCATTTCCCCACAACCATAGACCGTCCCTTTAAATGAGCAGTCAGTCATTTTCAAAAATGTTATTAAAAAATTATACTCACCCCTTGTGGCCTGGAGGTGTCAGATACTGATAAAATAGATAAATCTGTTTTAAATATGGCTGCCACACGTGGGGCATATATTCTATGATGCATGGAATAGTTTATTCAGTGACTGGCAAACCAAATCTTAATCTCATGTGTGATTTAAAACATATAATATAAAGAAATGTTTATTTTCATCAACTGAAGAGCCAATAAGTTGTTGGCTACTTATTCTACTTCAACTGAGTGATCATATGAAGCTTTGCAATGGAGTGGTGCCCTCTACAGGGCGTGCTCCTTCCTGGCGTCCAAATATTCTTTGTTGACTCTGGGCGCACTGCGACATCGATCAGGACAGAGTGGTGACAGAAGATTAATGAATGAATTAAATATGATTCAACATTTGCTACCATCTACTCAAAGTCTGCCTGAACTCTGAATGATTGTGGAACCTTGGAATAATTTCCAGGATTCAATCAAATCTCCTTTAAAACAAACACTGAGAAGTCTGTAAGATGAGACTTGGGTAGATAAATATGATCTGAATTGACTTTTATTATTGAGTTAATAAAAGCTGCTGTTATTACTTCTACCTTGTATAATCTAGCAGAAAATGCTCACAGCATTCAAGTCAAAGAATAACCCTTACAGTACGGATGGTCTGTTCTTTCGGGCGGCTCTGTAATGCACCATGAAAAGGAAAAGGGGTGATTTTTTTTCTGTCACATTCTACACCTCTATGTCCTGCCTCTGAATATCAGTTAAGTGTGAAGTTTTATTCCATACAGTGAGCTGTTTAAGTGTGGTCGAAAATCACCCAGATTCCTGTAATAAACGCTCATACTTAGGTTTGTTATTTTATGGAACTGTAGCGACGGCAGTGCCTCAGAGACTGCTGGCCCTTATGTGTTTCGTCATTCAAAATGGCCCCTGCTCACGGTCTCCTACATTACTCACTATTGGATCATTATAGTGAACTGAACTCTGGAGGATAGTGAATATTATCTGGGAGTTATAAATATTTGTTAGGAGCTGCCATTGCCTTCCAGAGCTGTACGTTAAAAATTTTCATGGAATTATATTCTGGAGTTAATCCACATTTTGTTCTAATAATATTTGCTTTTTTTTTTTTTTTTTTTTCCAGCTCTTCTGATTCAGGAGAGGTGTCTCACACACACACACGCGTTCTCTATTATTCACATGTTCACAGTGTTTTCGTAGATAAATCAGCCAGTGCTGTGACCAGCTGGAGTGTTAATATTTAACAGATGAATACATTATTCTAGAAACAAATGGATATGTGTAGATGTGTTTGTTTTGTGATATCACAGAAATAGTGAATACAAATCTTGCAGTCTCCATTTGTTTTCCAGTTTTCATTTTTAATCTGATCACAGGAGCTGTAGCTTACATTATGTAGAAATTTCTAATCAATTTCTTTTTATTTTTTGTTATTCAATGTTGTACTGTACAATGAAACACTTAGGCAGCAATGGATAAAGGACATGATACATACTTTATACAGTACAATAAATACAAATGTATGCATGTGCAAATATGTGCATGAGGTGTGATTTTACAACAGATAGAACAAAACAACCTGGATTAAAATTTTTCTTACATTAACTTGTATTCAATTTTCAAAATATCTGTGCATTTTTTTTTTTTTCAATTTTTACCATTTTTTTTGGAGTACACAGATTGTCAACTCAAAAGTATGTTATTACATTTTTCTTTTTTCTTTTTTTTTGCCAATAAAGATTTGTCTTCTCCTTACTTCCTCTAACTCTGACTGACCACACTGTGATGGAGGCACTCCATCCACCTGCTGAGAGCACTAGATGTGCCAAATTGGGAAAATCGAAATCAATAAAACACAATAAAGACAGAGGAGTGTAGGCTGAAATGTGGTGGAACAAATAAAAAAAGGAGAGTACAAGGTTAGAACAACAGACTGTTTGGATTGATTGGAACAGAATATCCTGCTATTGAGCAAAAGCATGATGTGTTTAAATTGTTTTATTGTCAGACCTAGCATCTGTAGAAATAATTTGTATTATAGTACAGATTAAACCTATTCTTCTAAACATTACCATTTTGGGCAGAGTTATTTTAATTTATAGTCATGTTACAGAAAATAGACATAATGTGGCATTTAGAGTCTTGTTCAACCTTAACTGACCCTTAGTATTTTAACTGTACAGACGTCATCTTTTTACTCATCACTTCCTAAACCAAGTAACAGGTGTCTAAAACTGAAAAGCAGCAAAGCTGGCCTGGGTCAGTGTCCAGATTCACTTCAGGGTCAACAATGGGGGTCATCAGGGTGAGGAGAAGGAAAACACTGCCCACATTCACACTGTACAAGAGCAGAAGGTCCAGCCACAGCCTCAGTGAACACAAGAATGAGAACAGTCTAGAAATGTCTTTCTGTATAATTAGTAATCTTCAAAAGTCCAAGACTTAATTTAATACAAATTTCAAGTAATTATCTTTAGTCAAAATATTGATTTCGTGCAATTTATTCTATTTTCAAAATCAGGAAAAATAAAATATATTCAACAAAGAATTACACAGAAGCCTCAACTATTTAATTTTTTCCTGTATTTAATCTGTCAACTATCCTTCCTTTGCCTTTATTTCAGCCTTCGTGTTGTGTCAGGAGATGTGTTTTTTTGTTTGTTTTTTTTTCTGCAAAACATTTTTTCCACACCTTCTAAGTTCAGTGCTAGATGTTGATTGATCAGTACTGGCTTCTTGAGAGCAGATTTTATAGGATTAAAAAGCACATATTAAATTAATTGTACTGCAGCATGTATTGGTAGCTTTTTATTGAAGCTCATAAAAAAAGGAAAAACAACTACAAATCAGATTACATCATCAACTTCCATCATTCATTTAAAAACAGTAAATATCAAAATATTTATTAACATAATCAAAATGTTTAAACAATTGATTTTGGTAAAATTGTGATATATCTGTATTCATTCCTTCATTCATTGGTTTATCCAGTTCAGGTCCACGTAAGTCTGGAACCTACCCAGAATCACTGGGCACAAGGCAGGAACACACACTGGATGAGGCAATACTCCATCACAGGGCATCAAACACTCACACACTCACTCTCACAACCATAGAAAACATTTATGAAAGCATGGGTCGCTCTCAAGAGCTCAGTGAATTCCAGCATGGTACAGTCCAGTCATGAAATTTCCTCACTACTATATATTCCACAATCAATTGTCAGGGGTGGTATAACAAATTGGAAGTGACTGCGAACGACAGCAACTCAGCCACAAAGTGGTAGGCCACATGAAATGACAGAGTGGGATCAGCAGATGCCGAGGCGATTAATGCGTAGAGGTCACCCACTTTCTGCAGAGTCAATCGCTACAGACCTCCAAAGTTCATGTGGCCTTCAGATTAGCTCAAGAGCCTTGTGTGAAATGGGTTTTCATGGCTGAGCATCTGCATCTAAGCCTTACATCACCAAGTGCAATGCAAAAAGTCAGATGCAGTGGTGTAAAGCACACCACCACTGGTTTCTAGAGCAGCGGAGACATGTTCTCGGGAGTGATGAATCATGCTTTTCCGTCTTGCAATACGAAGAGTTTGGGTTTGGCAGTTGCCAGGAGAACAGTACTTGTCTAGTTTGGATTATAGTGTGGGCTTGTTTTTCAGGAGTTATGCTCATCCCCTTAGTTCCAGTGAAAGGAATTCTTTGGACAATTTCATGATTCCAACATTGTGGGAAGGTTCATAAAGGATGAGCGAGTTTGGTGTGGAAGAACTTGACTGACCTGCACAGAGCCCTGACCTCAACCTGACAGGATGAATACGAGCAGAGATTGTGAGCCAGGCCTTCTCGTCCAACATCCTTGTCTGACCTCACAAATGGGCTTCTGGAAGAATGTTCAAAATTCCCATAAACACAGTCCTAAACCTTCAAAGGGTGGGCCGACATCGTATTACACGCTAAATATTAAGAATGGGATGTCACATAAGTTCATATGTGTGCTAAAGCAGATGAGCAAATACTTTTGCCAATATAGGGTATCATATAAAGTTTCTCAGTAAGAACATCAGAGGTACATAGACTACCCTTAGCCACTAAAAGTTTATTTTGTAATAAGAAATTCAGAACATTTTTTGCTCCTGGAAAACTATCAAGGGACCTCAGTCTCTAGTGCTGCATTAGAAATTAAATTGGGACAAAGACAGCTTTATAGAACATGACCTCTGAAGATGAACTTCATATCTTTAAGCCACGCTGTAAAGTGTGCTATATTTAAATTAGCTGTCAACAAATGCTTTAACAAAATGCTCCTGAAAAAACAAGCTACATAGGCACCCATTCTAATTAGTGAACTTGGTTATTTTCAGGTGCATTCACTTTTGAAACAGATGCTCAATGGTGCATGCACAGCTTATATAAACTCCATAAAAAGAAGCATGAAAGGAAATGCCCAGTGCTAAATGTCAGTTAAATGGGTAAACACGCACACACACACACCCACACACAGTATTCAGCTTTGGTGGTGTGGAGCTATGTTCTTTGACATAATAGAATGCCATCCAATACCTTTGGCAAAAGTTTCTTCTCTGTCTCTCATGTCTAATGTCTGTCTACTAAGGAATTTCAGGAGAATTAACATCAAATATCCTGAGACATCAAAAAGCAAATTTTGGTCAACAAAATTTTCACAATCTTAGTCCATACAGTTTGACAATAGATACTATACTGCCCTCTTTTGGCAATTGCCTATTTTTACAGTATTGTTTGGCATTGAGTGGACACAAAACTGCTGATGTGTATGTGGCTAATGCTACTTCATGAGTTTAATGATGATTAATATTTACTATTGAAATCCCCTCCAAAATAATTCTGGCTGACCAGTTTGTTGCACTGTATCTCCAGTACAGACCTGGTTAATCCAGACCAGCATCCAGACCACTGTTCTTCACAACAGATGTTCAAAGATCTGAGCAGTGCGTTCCAACAATGTGTGGGAACTGTATATACTGTATACTCCAGACAATAGCCAAATAATTTGCTAGCAAAGGGTTTTTTCCAGCCCTTCAGATTTGACCCATAACTACACAATGTACTCAGGATTGTGGACAGATTTCTTTAATATTAAAGTAAGCATGTAATAGATTATTGTGATGGTTTTATTGCATTCAGCCCTAGAAACATTAATGAGATCGGGTACTGATGATCAGTGATTATTTCTGGATCTCAAAACCACTACAACTCACTGAATTCTCTGGAGGGATTAAAAAAATAAATAAATAAATAAAAAACCTCTCTGCTCCACAACCCAATGATGGGGGCTTTATACCCATATAGACCATGCTTGTCTTGACCTTAGGCTCATTTAATTTCAGACTTTTTTGTGGAAATTATACAAGCTGTGTTTTGACAATTTAATATCCACAGTGGGTGCACCTTGAAGTAGCTGAACTGGGACCCAGATAGCAAATAATATTTGGCCCAAATGTGGACAGTCTGCAGGCCCACCGTTAGTCAGCAATGACGACATTGAATCAGGATGAGCGTGGTTACCTGAACTTAGCCACAGGTCCAACATATATGGGCCAGATGCTGACATTTGTCCCAATTCTGGCTCATACAAGACTTGTCAGTGCCGTAAATGAGCCATAAGTACTAAAAGTTTTTTGCTATCTGGGGTAGAATTACAATACTTTAGATGTTACTTAAAATTAATTGAGTCGATAGAACAGCACAGAAAGATAACTTTGATAGTGAGTTCATATTAGTGGTGTTTCACAGATCAAAAACAGATGTTACCTTCTACTGGCAGCAAAAAATAATACTGCAGAAATCAACAAGAGAGGTTAATAAAGAGAGGCCAATAACCCATGAGAAATATTGACGTAATACTTAATAGACTATTCACTTTTTTCCAAATACTACAAGTCATATATAATCCTCCTAAATACATGGGAATGGAAGACAACCTTACACATGAACCTTCAAAAAAACTGCTAACAGAAGTTAGCATTTGAAGACAACACACACATCTGTGTTTATACAAACTGAACTTCTGAATCCTGCCGCACCAGCCTTGGTGTGTTTAAGATTTAGAATTAATGGGTGAGACCATCCTCTTGGGCCTTGATTAAACCAAAGCTAGCATGATTTGTAAAGATATTTTTCTGCAGCGGCCTTGAGAATAGTGTGTGAGCAAGTCTCAGCAGTAAATGTGAAATAAAATCTGGGCTCCAGCACGAGTGAGCAAGAAAAAGTCCCTTAGAAAATGAGAAATTTGAAATTCAGAGGAGTGAAGTCTCTGGTCAACAACTGAGTGAAACAAGATGAGAGCAAAATGAATAAAGAATTATGGATTTAAAACGAGTTTACAATATTTAGCTAAGAATGGAACGAGTCATAGAACTGAGTCTGTAGTTGGAGAACATTTGTAGGTTAAGCACAAAAACAAGTGACTAGGAACCTGTCAGAAAGGAAATATGAATAATATCTGATAATTACCTGTCTGAGCAAGCACGTACCTTGAGAATGACAGGTATTATATTAGTATTATCAGTGTTGGGGAGTAACATGAACAGAACACATGCTTTTAATGAAGACTTGAATAGTGAGTAAGATGTGAATGGATCATCCTACCCCAGACTTTTGATATGTCAGTGATAGAGTAAGGGTTAGCAATATGTCAGTGAATCTATCCTTAATTATTCCAGTAAAGAGGGAAAAATTATATTTGAACAGAACATATCCTTCAGCATGTCCGAACAATAGTGAATATACGAATGGCCCACGTCCTTGTGCATGAGCCTTGATTACACCAGTGACTCACATCCATTCAGCCTTTACAATGTAGAAGCACATTAGTGGAATTTTCTATATAGAGCATCCCATTATTCACACGCATAATGAGCAGATACTGTTTCTTTACATTTCCAGATAACTCCTTTTAAATAAATATCACAGCTGCTTTGCAATGGGCCATTTCTGTTCTTTGTGTTTTGTACTATCTCTGTGCTGCTTAACATTTTACTTTCTAATATAATTGGAATAATGTAATGTGAAAACAAGTTGCACAGTCATTTGTACGCTTTCGCAGACCTGCTATTGTCATGAAATGTCACTGGGTTTAGTCACCAGTGCTTCTCGGATTCACTGACCTTTTATCATCAAATGAGAAAATCCTTCTAGATTTAAAAATTATTACAATTTTTCTGGTTATTTTCAAACTGTACACTATACCTATGGGATTTTATGGTCACAAATTTTTGTACCATTTCCCCTTAAAGCTTTCACTTCTTTAAGCTCTTAATTTAATAATATTATTGATATTAATAACGATAATATATATTTTTTTTCATTATTATAGCCACCGACATTCACAACTTTAGTGGAATAACCAGAAGCAAAATAATAGGGAAAATTATCTTATTTATATGTGATGTTTCTAAATTGTCAATTGAAAGTACCATGTCATCAGTATTAGTGCAGCACTATTTAGGTAGCGTTAAATAGTTTTGTATTTTCAGCAGATTCTCTTAAGCACACATTCAGCCGCTCTGATTGGTCGGTGCTCTGCTGGCCCTATTGTCCCCCAGTGCCGTCATCCCCCCAGCCCCGAGCACAGGCAAAAAATATCTGCCAATAGCCAAAGGAAATCTGTCTGCCTTGGCATAATTCAGCTTCAAAGTAATCAATTGGAGGGAAAGGAAAACACCTTATAAGGGACTAAATAAAGGTAGGTTACGGTTTTATGCTTTTGATTGATACAGATTTAGAAAGTGCTTGAAGTTTTAATAAAGGGGTTATGATGTATGAGGATGAAGTGAATAGATGTACTCTAATGGTCAGTAACGGTCACACATCTGTTTGTAGTGCTACATGATGAACATACAGAAGACTCAGGGTCAAACTGAATTTCAAAGGCAAAAGTGAAAGCAGAATTAAAATAATTGAAATATGTGTTTCTATTTGTTTTGATTTTGTCCATTAAACAATGAAGAAACTCTATTGAACTGAATACAATAGGCGTTTAAATTGAAAATTTAAATGCCTTAAATTTAAATTGAATTTAAATAGGCGTTTAATGAGGTGTTTTTAATTACAGGAGTAAAATTAACCCCCTTAACACTAGCTCAAATCTTTAGACTATTAAATAATTCCTGCCCCATTCAAAAAGGCAGAAATATTTATTGTATGCAGCTGTATTTTTTATGTGTATCATATTTACATCTCAACTTTTTATACAAAAGGAAACTGGGCTATGAACATTTTTGCTTTAATCATAAAGACACATTCTACTTTTACCATTAAGTATGACTGACTTTAGTTGCTGATCTGCTACACATTTTCTATTGGGGTCTGTAGGTGAAGGATGTATAGCTTTATGGGAGGTGGATTATTCTGTGCTGGAGTGGGCAACATACTGCTGGTGGTCTCCACAGCCACTGACTACTGGATGCAGTATCGCCAGTCCAGTGGGTACATGCACCAAGGCCTGTGGCGCTACTGTATGCCTGGAAAATGCATGACACACACAGACAGCATTGGTGAGTGCAAGGAAAAATGCTTTTATTTATTTATTATTTTTTTTTTTTTACATATATATAGTTGCTTATTTTCTAGTCTCACGACTGTACAAATACTAAATAGAGAATGCCCCGTAACTGCAGTGTAATTACAAAAGAATGTTCTTTTGTTTAAACAGCTTACTGGGATGCCACACGTGCGTTCATGATCCTGGCCATCTTGGCGTGCTTCTTTGGCTTGGTCTTAGGGGTCATGGCTTTCATTAATTATTCCTCCTTTGGTGGATTTGACAAAACATTTGCAGCTGGAATTCTTTATTTCATTTCATGTAAGTGTCAGTCATGAAACAATGGGAAGCGCTTTGTCAGCAGGGCTTTAACCACAGCGTTAGGCCTTCTATGTACTCTGGACTTCCAGTTACCTCAAAGATATGTGGCTCTGCTAAATCTCAGGTTGTTTTCTGACCACTTGGATCCCCTTTCCAGGCTTTTTTGTGCTGCTGGCCATGGCGGTGTACACTGGAGTGACAGTGAACTACTATGGGAAACGATATGGAAACTGGAGGTTTTCCTGGTCATATATAATGGGTTGGGTCTCAGTGGTGCTTACATTTTTTTCAGGTAAAGTAAAGCCTTAAGAATCACTGAGTAAGTAAATGCAAGATGCATAATCAAAATCTAAAGTTGTTGCTGGAGAATGCTGTTGTGTCTTTGCAGGTATATTCTACATGTGTGCTTACCGCATGCACATACCCAGAGGCCCCATGTCCCGCTGAGGCATTTCAACCACCATGTCACCACCAGGTCCTTCCACTTGAAAGCTGTCATTTGTTTACCCCAAACTACTGAATAACAACGAATAAATGACTGAAGAGGAATACATCATTAATTTTTTTTGTCTTTACCTCACAATAAAGCAGTCCACCAAATCAGCCCAATTGTTTCACTGTGCACTTTATTAACTTTGCATTAAAAAACTGAAGACAATAACTGTTTTATACAGTGCAATTTTAACCTCAATTCTGAGAACATAAAAAAACAAACAAAAATTGGTATGCAACAAATTCAGAGAATGGCACGTATATATTATAAACAGTTGGTTATATTTTGTTTCTGATATTTGTTCTAACAAATGAAAATAAGTTGAGACAATGTAATATTTTCAGCAACATCAGTGGATAAACAGGTTTCAGAAAACTAGTTAGAAAACTAATAATAAATGCCCATGGGACACGTCTCTTAGGCGACATTTTTGCTTTACAGCAGGTCTGAGAGATTACGAGTTTAGAAACATGCTGAAAAAAAAAAGACAACTGAGTGCACTTCAGAACAAGTAAGCAAAGTCAAAGAACATTTTAGTCAACTTCCTCAATGGTTGGTCCAGAAGATGCTCCTCCAGGTGCAGCTCCGGCCCCTGGGAACCCTCCGGGCATCCCACCTGGTGCGCCTCCTGCACCCTGGTACAGCTTGGTGATGATGGGATTACACACCTTCTCCAGCTCTTTCTGCTGGTGTTCAAACTCCTCCTTCTCAGCGGTCTGCACAAACATAAGAACAATAACTCAATTAAATCACGGCCTGATTAAGCTTATGCTATACTGAAAGATTAAAAAGTTTTTGTTGCCTCTACTGCGACAGACTCTTCTCCTCTGAATGATCTATACTTGATATGGGAACATTGCAGTAAAAATGTTACTGTAGCCATGTTAATGATGTTAGACACCATTGCTGACTGATTCATCTGGCTTGTAAAGTTATGAGACGTAATCTATCACTCGAGGATACTTTTTTAATTGTTCCAGTAATTGTTCCAAGTGGTTTTTAAACACCTCTCGCTGACACTTGCCATTTAATCTGGTCACTCCCGGCTCATGTACAGCTGCTTAAAAGCAATCCATTATCAGCAGTGCTGTTTTGTGGAGATAAGCTGTGTGTGAATCGCTGAACTCACTTTTCTGAAGGTGCTTTTGGAGATATTTTGAAATAATGTGTACTATCACAGCAGATTATTTTTATTATAGACACCTACATTTACAAATTCAGCAGAAAAAATAGAAGGAAAATAGGGAAAATTCTCTTATTTATATGTGATGTTTCCAAATTGTCTTTATTAAAAAGAAAAATCCACTGCACGCTTAAAACCATCCTGTACCTGGTTTTTATCCAGCCAACTGATGACCTCACTGCACTTATCCAGGACCTTTTGCTTGTCCTCATCACTGATCTTGCCTTTCAATTTCTCATCCTCAACTGTGGACTTCATGTTGAAAGCATAGGACTCAAGGCCATTCTTGGCAGCCACTTTGGCTCGCTGGTCATCATCCTCAGACTTGTATTTCTCAGCCTCCTGCACCATTCGTTCTATGTCCTCCTTGCTGAGACGACCTGAAATCGAGACATTATCGTTTGTCTCTTATTGTAAGCCAAACAGACAAACATATCCATGTAGCAGGCAAATTTAGGACAGCTGTTCTACCTTTGTCATTGGTGATGGTGATTTTGTTCTCCTTGCCCGTGCTCTTGTCTACTGCAGAGACATTCATGATACCATTGGCATCGATGTCAAAGGTGACTTCGATCTGAGGGACGCCTCGGGGTGCAGGAGGAATGCCCGTTAACTCAAACTTCCCAAGTAGGTTGTTGTCTTTAGTCATGGCTCGTTCTCCTTCATACACCTGGAGGGTATAAATAGTACAGTAAAAAGCACTGTCCTGAATGTAATAATTTGGTGAAAATTTTAATTAATATCATTTCCTCCTTAAAGGAACACTAGGTTGGGGGGGGGGGGGTGAATTACATTGTGCAATATCAAAATCAATCTTTACCAAGTGTTCATTTAAGGAAAATGCAGGAAACTAAAACAGACAAATATATTACAACCTGAATATTTACTATCACTTTTCAATAAAATAATTGGTGCAAGTGGATTTAGATAAGGACACTTAAGATAAAACTACAAAAAAAAAAAAAGAATTAGCCTTATTGATATATTACCACTCATTTAATGAAAATAGTAAAAATGAAATTTGAGATGTGTCCAAAAAGCTGGAGAGTGGCAGATGATTTCACTGTCATTGGGAATTTGATAAATATAACATCCAGAATATTTTTAAAGGTTGTTGGCACGTCAGAGACAAATAGAATCATTCATTCATTATCTGTAACCGATTATTCAGTTCAGGATCACGGTGAGTCCAGAACCTACCTGGACTCATTGGGCACAAGGCGGGAATACACCCTGGAGGGGGCGCCAGTCCTTCACAGGGCAACACACACACACACACATTCATTCACACCTACGGACACTTTTGAGTCGCCAATCCACCTACCAACATGTGTTTTTGGACTGTGGGAAGAAACAAGAGCACCCGGAGGAAACCCACGCAGACACGGGGAGAACACACCAAACTCCTCACAGAGAGTCACCCGGAGTGGCAAATCGAACCCACAACCTCCAGGCCCCTGGTTACCAACCTCCAGGTTACCAACAATAGCCTCAAGTGAGAACTAAAGAAGCAAAGTTTGGATACCAAGAGAGTCCTGACTGGTCAAAGTTGTTTAGTTTTAGAGGATACTGAATTTTTGAATTGAATTTTTTTTGTTTGAAAAGAGATTGTCAATTTGTGAGATATTGGGGCCAATCTAATTAAACAATATTTTGTTTGCCTCTAACCAATAATAACATCAGTCTCACCTGAATAAGCACACCAGGCTGGTTATCTGAGTAAGTGGTGAAAGTCTGTGTCTGCTTGGTTGGGATGGTGGTGTTGCGCTTGATCAAGATGGTCATGACCCCTCCAGCTGTCTCAATACCCAGAGACAGAGGAGTGACATCAAGCAGCAGCAGGTCCTGGACGTTCTCAGACTTATCTCCTGATAAAATGGCTGCTTGGACAGCTGTGGAGCAGAAAACCAAGTCACATACATGCTTTGCCAAACTTAAGAAGTCATGGCAATCATAAGTTAAATGATGATTCAAATCACCTGCGCCATATGCGACGGCCTCATCAGGATTGATGCTCTTATTGAGTTCTTTACCATTGAAGAAGTCCTGGAGGAGCTTCTGTATTTTGGGGATACGAGTAGAGCCTCCAACCAGGACAATGTCGTGGATCTGGGACTTGTCCAGTTTGGCATCGCGGAGAGATTTCTCGACAGGGTCCAGGGTGCCCCTGAACAGGTCAGCATTCAGCTCCTCGAAGCGAGCCCTGGTGATGGAGGTGTAGAAGTCAATGCCCTCATAGAGTGAGTCAATCTCAATGCTGGCCTGAGTGCTGGAGGACAGTGTACGTTTGGCCCTCTCGCAGGCCGTCCGTAGACGACGCACAGCCCTCTTGTTGTCGCTGATGTCCTTCTTGTATTTGCGCTTGAACTCAGAAATGAAGTGATTGACCATGCGGTTGTCAAAGTCTTCCCCGCCCAGGTGAGTGTCTCCAGCAGTGGACTTGACCTCGAAGATGCCATCTTCAATTGTAAGGATGGAGACATCAAAGGTGCCGCCACCAAGATCAAAAATCAGTACATTTCTTTCTGAGCCCACCTGCAAGAGAAAAAAAATCAACACTTAAAACATTTTCACCACTGTGAAATTCTGTCAGCCTAGTGGAGAAGCTTCAAATTTGCTTTGAGTAAAATCATGTTCTTAAAATGTTTTTAAAAACATATTTCCTTCTTGTTTGTTTTCACAATGATATATATTTATGGTTTTATGGTTATACAGCTTTCACAATGCATATTTACATATAATAACCTATTCACCAAAAATTGCTTTTATGTTTTATTCAACATTAAAATCTACAACAATTCAGAGAACTCCGAACATTTCTTCCACCGATCCGTCTTAAGTAGCTTCTAACCAAAAGATTTATAGGTTTATAATATTTTTATGACAGCACACTTACTTTCTTGTCCAGTCCATAGGCGATAGCAGCTGCAGTCGGTTCGTTGATGATACGAAGAACATTTAGCCCAGAAATGGTCCCTGCATCCTTTGTAGCCTGACGCTGAGAGTCATTGAAGTACGCAGGAACTGTAACGACTGCACTGGTGACAGACTGCATGGAAGACAAAATAAAATGAAGATTAACAGTTTGTGAAATTCATATGGTACACTGTGTGCACTGACACAGGTGAAGCTTTTATTAACACTAAAATATTGGCCTAATGTTATACAGCTTCAGCATGGGTTATTGGGATACTGAGTATTAAATAACTATAAACATTCCTCACAAATTAACTATGACTAAACACATCCTCTTTTCTAAAAACAAACCTAACCTTTCCAAGGTAAGCCTCTGCAATTTCTTTCATCTTCACAAGCACCATTGAGGAGATCTCTTCTGGAAAAAATGTCTTAGTCTCGCCTTTGTATTCAACTTGTACTTTAGGGCGTGAGGAGTCATTGATTACTGTGAAAGGCCAGTGCTTCATGTCTGACTGGACCACTGTATCATCAAATCGACGTCCAATCAGTCTCTTTGCATCTATACATGAAAAAATAGAAAGAGGTATTAAACACATCATGGAAGAAAAAGAACAGTGACACACTTTCAGAGGCAAACAGGATGCTTACCAAACACTGTGTTGGTGGGGTTCATGGCAACTTGATTTTTAGCAGCATCTCCAATTAGCCTCTCTGTGTCTGTGAAGGCCACATAACTGGGCGTGGTGCGGTTGCCCTGGTCATTGGCGATGATTTCAACTTTGCCATGCTGGAAGACCCCTACACATGAGTAGGTGGTCCCGAGGTCAATGCCAACTGCTGGTCCCTTTGACATGGCTTTTGCTGCCTGCAAATAAAAGTGCACTTAGTTTCCTGCTCAGTATCACTGAGGTTTGACAGAAAACAGACAAAGCCTATAAATGTAGCTCTCTCATATAACATCTTTATTCATCCTGCTCTGTCTTTTATCTCAAGAGAGCAGCATTACCCTCACAGTCTATTCCTGATTGTGTGACGACAGGCTTCACTAAGCCACTGGGCCTTTTTTCCACTCACTGCACGTCAGCTGGACTCATCTTACTAGCACTGAATCAGCACCTGTTTATCCTGCCTCTTAAAAGTCCGGCTGTCTTTGTACAGTAAAGACAACTTCATATGTGCAACCGATGGCCTAGTAACATCCAACTCAGCACTACTTTCTACAAACGTTCATCAATTATGTTTAAATTCCACAGAATAAAAATGATTAGGAATTACTATTTCGATTTATTTGAATCTGCAGTGTTTCTAAGGTAATCTCCAAATGGCAGATTAAGACAGCCAGGCCTTCTTAAATCATAAACCTAAGAAACCAAATATATCAATCTGAAATTGGGGCTTTTGAGCTGCAAGTAAGCAGTGGAGGGGTGGGTGGAGAAAGAGGCAGGGAGTAACTGCATACTCAAAGATCTACAACTACTGGATGAAGCAGAAGTCAGTAGGGACTTACTCTTGAAAATAATTTGTACTAAATATGTACTAAAGGTTGCATTTTGAGAACTAATTTAAGCTTGCTTTATCAACGATTGTGACATCAGATGGACAGCACATAACTGAAGAATATTCTAATTATAAAATAATAGCTACTTTACCATGACTTACTAAACCTCTTTTTCAAAAAGCCATCAGAACTCGAACATGCCGCAACAAATCTGAACTACTACAAGTGAAATTGTTAAACACGTCTAATGTTAATACTTTTAATTACACACACACAAAAAATCTCCCTTCCTGCTGATGCTGCAGAGACTGATTCTCCTCACAGTGTTATTAAAGTTTTACCCAATTTAATACAATATGCCAAGGAAATTAAGAAAGCACAAAGATGGAAAATTGAGCCCAGTTGGTGACTGATCATAAAAAAGGGAGTAAAAATAAAACTATCACATTACACCCTCACCAGCCACACACACACAACCCAGAGAGAAGAGAGAATCTCTCAGTTATCTGAGGCTGAATGAGCAGGCACGGCTAATTTTCCTGAGTCAGTAGACCAGGTCAGATGACCATTTTAAAATGAGAACCACAAACATCGCACCTATGCCAAGTTGTTTACAATCAGCTTCACATCACAAACCCAGCTGGAGCCTCAGGAATCCAGTTTAACTACATGCTCCAGTACAATGCACTAGCTAGTCTAACACTGACAAACTAATCTGGAGTTAGCATTAGCTGCCAAAGGAATCATAGCTTCTTTAGGTTAGTTTATTTAACCCTGCAACTGACTAACTCAATTAAACCTCAGTCAAACACAGATTTTGATTTTGAAGTTTTATTCAATTACATTTCAAGTCGGTCTCTGTCCATCTCAAATAGAAATGTTCATTGTACTTGCACTTCAAACAACATATGGTCACTCTCCAATCAAAAACATATATTTCCATTTTTGTCCATTTATAGTTTACTGCATCATTTGAACATGGCATTTGAACATCCTTCACATTGTGTAAAAATGTCATGATGAAGGGACCAATAGAAATGCTCTAAAATTTGGAATAATATATTTTTACAGTGATATTTTTATTCCTCCTGTAAAGTTGTCATTTTGGTGATGTTTTTAATTTGACAGACGACATGTTTGTCTTTTCCATCTTTTTTAAAAGGTGGCTCCACCCTCCTTCTGCTCGCCCAATCAGAATGAACTATTCTAACTTCTGACTTTGAGCGACCAATCAGTCACAAGACGCCAGGGGAATTAGCTAGCGGTGTTGTTTCACCCAGAGTTAATATTTGTGTGTGTGTCTGTGTGATACTTTATACATATTTATATTTAAAATACGAGTCTACTGCTCACGCATAACCCACACAGAGGACGACAGACAGGTCATTCACAGTGCATGCATATCTCCTTTATAATAGTTCGCCAGCAACCGCCAAACAAGTCGTTTTGGGCTAAATCTGGTCGAACTGTCATTTATTTAACCCAAAGTTAGACGTTAGAATTTGGTCAAAATTAAACCCCGTCTTTTTTTTTCGGATCCTAGTCAGAGCCGTGAAAATCAGAGTTCTATGAGAGAGACCGCAGCCGGGAGCGCGCATCCGTTTCTTCTTCTTTCTTTCTTTCTTTCTTTCTTCGTTTTTCTTATTTAGACTCTGTTCCTTTTAGCGACTTTCCTCAATATGTATATAACTATCTGTCAACATTAATGGTTTCATAATTTCATGTCTGGGTCTGAGCTGTAAAGAAAGACGTTCATTTTGGGTTAAATCTGGATCAAATAAGGACCAAACACAGCCCAAATTGTTCTGTGTTTTGAGCTAAATGAAGGCCATAGGGGACTGACCGGATTTAGCCCAAATATAACGTTTGGAGTTCGGAGTTCCTGTTATTAAAGGTGTAACAAAAGTTCCTCTAAAATGCACCATTTCGCATTAAACACCTGACTGACTTTTTACACCTCGAGAACTGCGTTAAATGAGAATAATTCCCCGTTAATAAACCATGCTGTTGTTTTCATGAAGGCAGAGTTTTCTTGGCTGTTGTTTTGAGAAACGCTGGTGGACTGATCGAGTTCAGAGCTCAGTTAATGTGTTACTGTTTAAACAGAGTTAAAGAGGGTTTCCGCAGTCATGACATTACATAATACTGGGGCTGGGAGTCGCCTTCTCTGGCCACTTTTCATTTCGTTATCGCCTTCTAGAACGTTCTCTGCCACGTCTTCGCAGTCAAGTATTCTAGAACTGAAGTCACGAACGATTTACGTTCTGAAACACTGCGCCAGAATTCCACATTCCACTACAACATTTCGTCCAAAATTCCAGTGTGTACTAAAAGCTTTAAAACTGTCCCTGACACCAGTCTACCTCCGAGTTCACCGGGGGCGTCCGGTGAGGTGGTCGTGAACGGTATTTTCTTACCTGATATTACTTTGGTGCTCGCTGTCGTTCTCTGGACTGAGTGACTGAGCTTAAAGCCGAGTATGCGTCAGTGTAGACTCCTGCAGGTCTGCAGCAGCATCTCTCCGCGCCTCCTTAAACACTGCCCGCAGAAGCGTCCAGAACACGGAACGAAAATCATGGCCAATCATCAACTGCGCCCAAAACGCAGAGACCAATGAAAACAGCGAGGAGGAGCGCAGCCTACGGTCCGTGGAAAGAAGGAGCGTTAACTAGAAGGATCTTTATAGGCGTTGATGAGAAGTTGACTCCCCAAGAGCCGATTCTTCCTTCGAGTCTGAACGGCCCAGCAGAACTTATAGTTATGTGGTTTTGGACCCATGCAGCCCACATGGCTCGATTGGCATTTTGACGGATGCGTGTATTAATACAGGATTCAGTGTGAGTCGTGCTCCAGAGAGCACCCACCTTCCAGCCCTTAAATATTAGAATTTGAATCCTTTACACATCATTATGAACTGTAGGAAATGAGAATGGGGTAAATTACTTGTTTTTGCTATGTTGCTTTATCAATAAACCCGTCTGCCCCTGTCTCGGTTAAGATTCAGTTTTTGGCTTCGAGAGTCGGAATCGACTCCAGAGAACACAGTGCCATAAGGACTACAACGAGTTGGATTCAGATTAATCAACCGCCACCTTTGAACCGACACATCCGACTCACTGTTTACTCTTTTTTCCGCACGACGCAGCGCCTGGACTGAACGTGATTCGGTCACTGAAAAGATTCTTTTAAACTGGGCTCTTAAAGGAAGCGAATGCAAAGTCAAACAGAAAGACAGAGTTACTGCCAAAAGATAGAACCTGTCTCACAGTGTTTTTTCATAAAATAAGCTTTTAATAAAGTAAAACTGTACAGTGCTATTGTTGGTATGACAAAAATAACACAGACCTAGTGTAGATAATTAAATGTAAGTATTTTCAACAGTACAACTGTCATGAGTTCATAAACATATTTGCTGCATGCTGCACTATTAATTTGAACGCCATTGTATCTCCTGTTAGAGCCTCAAATGTTAAAGTAGTTCAGTTTAGATTCTTCTAGAGCTCTGAGGAAAAACACTAGCACTAAACTTCAAGACATGTTTCATCAGGTTTTTGTATATTAATCACTGTGTGAGCAGTACCACACCTCTGAGTTTATAGCAAAACAAATGAAAGAGATTCCATTTTGGTGAGTGAATCATACGTTTAACCTTAATCAGGCCAGACATTCCTGGAGGACATGACCATTTCCTACATTATCTAACACGGAAAAGAGAAACAAGATGTTAGTTATTATTAACCTGTTGTAAACATGTTCATGATTAATGAATAGGTATATATTAAAGCAGAAGGGAACAAAATAAGATAAGGCTTGATAGTCTTAGTACAGTTGGAAGCCGTCACAGCTAACATGCCGTTTTTCTACTGCACTCTGTAAATACAGGTCTTGTCTTTACACAGGTTAGATCAGGAGAGAGCCAGTTCCACGCATTCTTTGTTTAGTTTAGAAGAACTGGAAGATTGACATTGCAGCTACAGAAGCCATGTGATACAAATTCTGACCTTTTCTTACAAGGTAAGAAAATGAAAGCGTAAATATAAACAGTGTCCACAGCAGTAGAATGGCATGCATTTCAGTGCTGTCTGTAAGTGCAGTCATAAGAAAAATAAATAAGTATTTTTGTATATTTGAGTAAGTTTGTCCCTTTACCTGTGGTCCGGTAAAATTAAACACTCTATGAAAAAACCACGATTCATTGATAGTTTAAAGGGTACGTCTACGATCATGGGGAAATGTTCTTCTTTTAAGGTGGAATGGTATGTTTGAGGGTTAGAAAAACAGACAGTAGTGTGTGACTGAAATTAAACCTTTCAGTAAATTTTATTCACTGTTTGAATTGCCACTGAAACTCATTTGTATCTTGAGTTCTGTTGTACTTTTGATCTTTATACTTTCATGAAGCTAGCCATCTCCCGAATTTAGAGATATTTTCACCGTGAGTAATCCAGAATAGAGCAATATCCTCATCTTTGTTTATGCTTTTCAATGTTTGGAGTTCTCTCAGTTGTTTTTTTTAAAAAAAAAACTCCAGATGTGTTTTCACTGGTGTGAGCAGAGAGAGAAAAAGCCTAGCGTACCAGACAGAGACACTTTGTTTTTTCAGGCATGTACTGACACCAGGCTTCGTAAACACATTACACCAATTTCGAGCACGCAAACAGACTGGAGCGCTAGCAAGGAAACATCCTTTGAATTTTATATTAAAGTGATTTTTGATTACACTCATGAACATTGCCTTTAAGGTATTGATATAACTTCAGATGTAACAAGGACACAATGTATGTGAGTGAGTGAGTTACAAGCCAGTTCTGTACGGTGCTGGATACACAGTGTAGAGAATCCAAAACAATAAAAACAAAAATGTGACTATTTCTTACAGACTGTATTGTAATATATTTGATATGGTCAATATATATCTTATTCCTGATGTCATCTAGGTGGGCTTCAGGACCCACCGCAACCCTGAATGCAAGTTACAGAAGATGAATGAAGGAATTAATTAATTTTTGTTTCGTTTGCAGTCTCCAGAAGCCTATGTTTACATTGGTAACTGATGAGGAGATACATCCAAATGCTGGTAGATTCCTGCTCAGCTGCATTTTTTTTCTGACACAGGAGGGTTGGACACATCTTTACTTCAGTAGCTGTCTCTTCTCCTCAGGGAAAGATTTACAATAGATGTGTGAACCGTGCAGTGAGGGTTCGATTACATTCAGACTCAGATGATTGATAATTAGTTCTGAATTACTCCAGCTCATCCCAGAGGTATGAGACTTGCACTCTTTCCCCAGAGAACTCACGTTCACTGCTCTGTAGCCAAATGCTGGGGAGACTTGTACTGTTCTAGCCCACAATTTGCATTGTCTATGGAGATATGTGGCTGCTAAAAATTGTCCCATTACACCAACAATTTTGGGGGAAAAAACACATCTTCCCAAAGTCACACCATACAACATTTTTCTTTTATTACAGTTTTCCCCTAGAGGTGACGTTTTCATAATTTAACAAAGTTCAGCCCAAAACAGTTTAACAGTTAACATCCAAACCCTGCTGTGTTACTCAGTTATTGTGAAAACACAAGGAGTTTGTTTATTTGATCTGAAACTATTCCACTTTTATGACGACCTCCATTTCTCAGCTTTGGCTTATTGACAGTTAAACATCCTTTAAGACCCATAGTGTTGATTTGTCCCCTCACAGTGGAGAGGTGGATGGAAACAGCAAGACTGCACGTGTACTGTCTCTCAAAGATGATGAAAGGTTTAAGGACTGTATCTGACAGTGACAGTTACTGGGTCATATGATTTGTACTAGTCCTGATTTCTCTTTATTTTTAAATAAATCTTAAAATAATCCATTTTTATTTTACATCTGATCAGAATCATCTCCAAAAAAAGAATAAGCTTGAATTTAATGCCTGTTTTGTCTGGAAAAGTAAAACAGTGAGGATGTGTCATTTCATCTGACGTTTACACAGTGCTGCGATGAAAAATGTGGCACTTGGTGGTGCTGCTGCAGGTGTTCCAGGGTCCTGGGTTTGTGAGTTTGAGCCCTGCCTTGAGGTCATTATCGGTGTGTGAGAAGTTTGGTGTGTTCTCCCTATGTCTGTGTGGGTTTCCTCCAGGTGCTCTGGTTTCCTCCCACAGTGCTGTGTCATGAATAAACAAATACAAATAAATAAATAACATTTCCTGAAGCTTGTGTGAATTAAACAGGTGACCTTCCAGTCTCAGTCCTGCTTCTCTAACAATTAGGTCATGGCTGCCCCATGTATATTTGTGTATTTGTGTATGTCCATTATAATTGTCCCCAGAACACAGTAACAATAGTAACACCATGTTTGTTTTTGACAGCAACTGTCCGTTGGTGCTCGTTTCAGAGACAATGCTAAAAAAGGATGCTGATGTCATTACACAGGGCACTGGGTGCACACAGGGCAACCCCACCCCTCAACGCCATAAGGTTCTGTATTCAAGAAGTTTCCTAAGGCAAAACACTTTGGAAAATCAGTAAAAATGTGTTTTGTTTTGTCTGTAATTTAAACAGTAGGTGTTACAATATCCTCCTAGTTAATGGATCCTGATGAAAATTATACTCCAGAAACTCTTTAAAGCTTTTTGTTCTGTACTTTCACAGTTGCTCTTACTCACTACTTTACAAGGCAATATCTGTCTGTCATGTCATGGCAGTATTAAGTGAATCATACTCAGTGAGTTACTGCCCAGTTTTCTTAGATAGGTCTGTAAGCAACACTTGGCAGTGCATGGCTGTGTGAGGTTCGTTCTTCTCTGCCCAAGAATGTGCCACAAGGTGGAGCCAAAGACAAAACAAAGACAAACAAACCAGCACCAAAAATGCACAGAGCTGAATGCTATGCAGAATAAGTGCTGGCGTGGCACAAACCAAATTAAAATCCCAACAGAAGCACCTCTCAAAAGAATGGGGGCTGATTATATTGGCAGCTTTTAGACAGCTCTGATTATTCAGCCTGAGTACACCATACCAGTCTGTCCTCAACACAGGTGTGACGAAGGTGTGCTGTTTGCACCAGCCATAAATGCAGGGGCCACCAGGTGCACCTGTCTAACATTAATTACCCCTTGATATTCTGGGTCTTTGAGTCCCCTGGAATACAAGCCTCTCGACGCCGTCGTTGCCCCCTGCTGACAATGGGCAGTACAGGCTTTGATTCAAGATTTACAGTTTCCCTGGCAGTTTCCTTTGGGTTATGATGTGGTGGTTTTATGGAGCTATATTAGGGTCAAAAATTTTGTTCATTTGAAAAAAAAAATCTGAAACTGGAAGTTCAAATCTTGATACAACAATGCATATATATTTCAATTTAAATAGAATTTTGGTTCAATTATTTTATTTTTTGGAATGAATAATTTATTTTCAATTTTCACGTTCCTATATATTTTGATATTTGAAGTCTTATAGTTTTCAATTGCAGATTTTATGTTTTTAGATTCAAACCTTTTTTTTTTTTAGTTTCATATATTTTTTTTCGGTCACAGATCTTATTTTTACTTGTTCAATTTTGAATCCTGGGGAGGCACGGTGGCGCAGCAGGTAGTGTCGCAGTCACACAGCTCCACGGGCCTGGAGGTTGTGGGTTCGATTCCCGCTCCGGGTGACTGTGTCTGTGTGGGTTTCCTCTGGTTTCCTCCCACAGTCCAAAAAGTAGTGTATTGGCGACTCTAAAGTGTCCGTATGTGTGTGTTGCCCTGTGAAGGGCTGGCCCCCCCTCCAGGGTGTATTCCTGCCTTGCACCCAATGATTCCAGGTAGGCTCTGGACCCACTGTGCCCCTGAATTGGATAAGCGGTTACAGATAATGAATTTCGAATCCTTGTTTTCAGTTTTATTTTTCCTTTTCTCGCGTGAGAGGCGGGACATCAGCGGAGAGGGGCGTGGTCTAATGACTGACAGCATTGCAATGAAGGCGGAGGAGCTTCCTCAGTGTTAACAATGAGAATCATCGCGGAACTCTCACATTATATGGAATATTCAGTGTAAAACATTGACTTCAGTGACAAAGTCCTTTATAGTGAGCTCTTTTAGACAACATTTGGTACCTATCGCAGTAAAAGAGCTATAAACTCTGTCAGAGTGGGTAGTTCCACAAACACACTTAAGTTTCCCAGCACTTTGCAGGCGATCTGCAACGAAAAGGATCTGCAACTGAACAAAAAAAGGATTAGAGAGTGAAAATAAGATCTGTGACCGAAAAGAAGATAATAAAATAATTTAATCAAAATTCTATTTACATTGAAAAATTATGTTTTTTCCTTGTGTGTCTGACTACTTTGATCAAGCTATGTGTGGTTCACAGTGACTATGTGTCTGCAGCCTCCACTCTGTGTCCAGAGTTTTGACTGGAGGTTGTGGGTTCGAGTCCCGCTCCAGGTGACTGTCTGTGAGGAGTTTGGTGTGTTCTCCCTGTGTCAGCGTGGGTTTCTTACGGGTGCTCCGGTTTCCTCCCACAGTCCAAAAACACATGTTTATAAGTGGATTGGTGACTCAAAAGTGTCCATAGGTGTGAGTGAATGTGTGAGTGTGGGTCACCCTGTGAAGGACTGGTGCCCCCCTCCAGGTCACACATGTATCAATAAATTTGAAGTCATAGAGAAAATCTCTTCAGGAGTTGCAAACCTGTAGATTTTTTCCCTCTTCCACAACTTAGCATTTACACCTTTACAAATTCATCATTGCAATCCAATTCTACACACACAAGTACAAAAATATACGCTCACAGTTTTGCTCCAATTGCAGTGGTGAATATGGTGTAAAACACATTCACACACTCGTAAAAAACAAGCACAAAAGTTGCACATCCGCAAACTACTACGTGAATCTGTGCAATGCGAGTTACACACCTGTGTTTTTTGCACAAACACAAGTCAATGACTACATCTGCTTGAATCTGCTGCTGTTAGTCACAAATGCTGTCTTTTTCCCTCACACATGACAAATTCTGTGTGCTCACTTTTGCACCAAATATCTTTTATTCAAAATATAATTTGACTTACACATGTAATCAATGACTTGTTTGTGCAAAAAATACAGCTGTGTAACCAATTCACGTATTGGTTTGCGGATGTCCAACTTTTGTGCATGTTTTATATGAGTGTGCACCATATTCACCACTGCAGCTGGAGCAAAACTGTGAGCGTATGACATTTTTGTACTTGTGTGTGTAGAACTGGATTTGTGCAGCTGCAATGATGAATTTGTAAAGGTGTAACTGTTAAATTGTATTTGTGGAAGAGGGAAAAAATCTACAGGTTTGCAACTCCTGTAGAGATTTTCTCTGTGACTTCAAATTTATTGATACACGTGTGACTATTTTCTACAACTACAAATCTCACTGTCACATGTGCTCAGGGGTTTTGCACTACATATACCTCCATAGTTCTCTTCTGATATTCTTGTTTCATGTAACAGTTGTTTCTGGTGATGTGGTGAAGGCATTGCTGGCTGAATTCAGTGAAATTCCAACATGAGGATAAACTTCATCCCTACTTTATAAAGCTTGCTGTTCTAATTGTAGCTAGATACATAAAGTCATTTTAATCTTTCAGTTCTAACTGGGACAGTTCCTACAGTCTGGAAGGCTGTTTACGTAACTCGTTTACATAAAGGCAGAGGAGTGTCCGACAAGCCAACAATTATAGGCTTGTCTCTAAATGATCACTCCTAGCACACTACACTGGATTCTGTGGTAAATAATCAGATTAAATCACTCCTTTCAGCACATAACCTGGGCACATTAGTCTGGTTTTAGAGACTGCCATCACGCTTGATTTAAATATGATTTCAGCTTTACACAGAAAGCAGCTCTGTGCAGCCATTTTTAACTAATTGTTCAAAAGCATTTGATACATCATCAGCATCAGGCTTTATGTATATTATGCTTATTTATCATTCAGGGTTTATGTAGGATATTATAAATACACAGCAGTCATAGAGTCATTTTATGCACAATTTGAAAACTCAATTTTAAACTTGTATTTTTCTCAACTGGTTAAACCTATTCCTTCACAGTTTCTCTAGAAACCCACTGGGTTTGCCACTCATGTTTTTAAAGTGCCTGCACTACTACACTGGCTGTGTTTGACATGGTCAACAAGTAGTAGAAATGTGCTATGCATCATTAGATGACCACATTTCTGGTCTCTCAAAATACAGTGGGAGTTTAAAATAAAAGACAAACACATAAGACGGGCAGCCGACAGGCAAAAGACATTAGACTAAAAAAAGATTACATACCAAAGAGAGAAGGGCAGAAGATAAAGACAAACAGACAAGCTAGAGGAGTGACAGAAGACCTAAATAGAGAACTAAATAGATCCAATACAAAAATGTACATTAAACACTGGATACTAAGAACACTGGCAGACTCAACAGAACAAGAAAAGCTACTACACACAACAGGAAGTTAAGGAAAACTCACATTGTGCAAACCTACGCAAAGACTCAAGACAAACACAAGACTATCTTAAATAGAAGATAAACAGGAATCTACAGCACTAAAGGCTATAAAACACCACAAGACAAGACACACCTGGAAACTAAACAAGACAAAGTCAAATGGAACAAGGATGGGATGAACACATGACAAGGGAAACACATGGAATCACCCAGGAACCAAAACATGACACAGAACAGAATGTAAGAAAAGGGGTTTGTACATTTTATGTATTTTTGTTTGGGAGGAAAACATGTAAATGCAAATGCAATATAAAATTAAAGAATGTTTCCAAAAACACCATTGTACTCATTCATATATGCTTTCCTATACTGCAGTTTGCTTTTTTATATATACAGTTAAATGTTTCCCCTTCTATTCAGCTGCTATATAGATTTTTAAAATGTAATAATATAGTTTTTTTAATAAGCATTAACTGTTATTTAAATTATTTCGGGGTTCCAGTTGTCGATATTAGAATTAGTATGACTATACTGGTCACTGTGCTTGCACACACAGGAATATGTTCTCCGTGCAGCGAAACACACATTCACAAACACACTAGGGGGCAGTAAGCACACATGCCCGGAGCCGTGGGCAGCCCTAGCCACGGCAGTTGGGGGTTGGAGGTCATGACCTGTCTGTTCTGGAAATGGCAACCTTCCGGTTGTAAGCCCAGTTCCATAACTGATAAATATATATTTAAATTTACTGAGAGCATGTTTCTTGCATCTCTCCCTGTAGGTAGAAAAGAGATGGTGGATACAGCCTCAGTCTGAGAATACCAGTAAGTTGTATTCATGCAACAATCTTTTTTTTTTTTTTTTCAGAAAATAAAATAGTATAACAGTCAAATTACAAGAGGTGATTATTCCTGGTTTGAATTCTGAGTAATATGTAGCATACAAAAAAAAAAAAAAAAAAAAAAAAAAAATTAAATATACCTGTCACTCTTTCTGCTACATCTGCCCCCTGCACTTTAGCAACTTACATTAGCAATGAAGTTATAAGGAGTGATCCAGCCAATCAGAACAAAGGTCATATGAATATATAACAATAATAGCCTGTGTAATTCTAAGTGGTATAGAGAGGCTGAAAACATGGGTTATGTGAACTAGTACATACAAACCCGCAGACTTTACAGATGAGCTTTAAATAAAAAAAATAAAAAAGAAAAATATAGGATATTAGTATTTAAACCACTTTCACACAATAAACGCCATTGAGGCTACTTGTTTTTCATTGTTCAGTGACGATTTTATGAAAGAAAAATACATCATTATAAAAATTCCTTTTTAAAATTACTTTATTTTAATATTATTTTAATATTTAATATAACTATGTGAATAAGACCAGTCAACACACAAGTATGTCAGTACATTTATTAACAATACTTATGTATGTTTTTTTAATTATAATTGTATATATTATAATATTTAATTATGTAAAATGTATAAATGTATCGAGCTTGGTCTATCAGCAGTTTATTTACGCGTATTCTTAGCTGCGGTCACCATTCTCAAAGGCAACACTTCCTCTACCCATTCATTTGGTAAGTCCATCATCTTTTCCCACAAAGCCACTTCCTCAGGAGTAGAGTCCATCCAATCCACGTTTACTCCATAGCTTTTACCTGCACAAAAAATCAGAACGCAATGTCACTGCTTAATATTATGAATGTATCCTACAATGTAATTATAATCATAAATCTTACACTTTTTTACATTCAAAAGAAGCCCAAGATGTAATCCAAGCATCATATATAAGAATTCAGTAAATCAAGCACATGAAAATATAAAATCTATGAAGTGAAAGCTATTTAAAAGAAAAGAGCAGAGAGTTCTGAAACTGAAAAGGTCAGTTTCTTTACACTTCTAAGAATAACTGCACAATGTTAGAGGATATAAGTTCATAAATTGGTCTTCTGTTGTCTTTGAAACCTAATAATTGAGTCTGCATGAGAATTACATTTCCTCATATTTCATGTTTAGTCTTTACTTGATATGATTTTACTTACTGCTCTTACTGACAAACAGGAACATGCCAAGCATCTGAAAATGTCAGTCCATGTCCCAGCCAACACACTCAGGGGAATACATACAGGAAACCCACTTGGGCACACTTGGCACCAGCATGTTTTTTTCATGGGTTAAATACTGGCTGTATAAATGGACTCCCTCCAGGTTCAGTGATATAACAAGGATGAGTAAAACAGAGCTAATATGATATAGAGATTTACCGGGCTGGCCACATTTATCCCATATATATGCAGCCAACATGGGTCCCACTAATAGCCCCGTTACTTACCTGCACAGAGCCCATGCCCATCTTGAACCCTGTTAGACCATCTTCAAACCCACATGAGCCCTGCTGGAGTTTGTTGGCTGGTGTAACAGGGCATAATCGGACACAGTATTTTACTTTTTTCTAATTAAGCTGCTTGGCATTGTTTAAGTTTTGACTAATAAGAAACACATGCTTATTTCCTGTTTAATGTAATGAATGGATAATCATATTATTGCTGATTTTTAATCAACATTACACATTAATAGATGTGTCAAGATCAAGTTTACAAAGCTTGAGATTTTCATCTCTACCTGTTCCCAGGCCCAGCCGCAGGCCTCCAAGCAGGTGACTGGCAAGCCGGTCCCGATCCCACACAGTCAGCTCCACACAGGCCTCCTTCAGGTCCTCTGCCCTGAAGCCGTCATACACCATTGTGTGGTTAAACACAGGGTTTGTGGTCCTCTTCAAAACCCGGGTTTTCTGACGACTTTTTTTGCTGGTGTCGGGCAGTACAAAACTGTGGAAGCATATACACACGTGACATCTGTAGCAGGGCTGGGTGATTTTTTCAAAATTTTTTCTGTTGTACAATACAAAGCTGCATTTAGACAACAAAAGAAGTAAAATGACTAAAATAAATCAATATATGTTTTATAAAGAAATAAATTTACTGCAAAAAAGTAAAATTGTGTATGAAGTAATATTTTAAAAATTATTCATTATCTGTAACCGCTTATCCAATTCAGGGTCACGGTCCAGAGCCTACCTGGAATCATTGGGCACAAGGTGGGAATACACCCTGGAGGGGGCGCCAGTCCTTCACAGGGCAACACAGACACACACACATTCACTCACACACCTACCTACGGACACTTTTGAGTCACCAATCCACCTACCAACGTGTGTTTTTGGACTGTAGGAGGAAACCCACGCAGACACGGGGAGAACACACCAACTCCTCACAGACAGTCACCCGGAGCGGGAATCGAACCCACAACCTCCAGGTCCCTGGAGCTGTGTGACTGCGACACTACTAATGATAATATATTGTTATCATGATTTATTAGCAGTCAGCATTATGGCTATGTTACACTACATCTACATCCTTATATTCAATACTCAGTGTACACATATATGGAAGCAATATGACAATATGCCAAGGCTTCTTAGCCCATAGCTTATGGCATACACAGTAATTATGTGATATAAATTCGACAATAATATCATATAACTTAGAAGCTCTGAAATTTTCTTCACGTTGTTCAAAAACTTTACCATTTAACATATGGGTCTAATGTTGCACCTCTGATCAGCGGGAGGTTCTTGCAGTCTTTAACCCAGATATGCACTTCGCCTGAATTCGGCACTGCTTTTGCTGTATCAAAGAAACAGGCATTACACACGTGGAGTATAAATATTTATCAATACCACAATTTTATATAATCTGTAGTATAGCCTATGGCTTTTGGTTGAAAACCTATGGTTTTTAACAAGCTCTGAATTTGGACAGGAAAGAAGAGAAGAAATATGCAGTATTACAGTGGGTGAGCTGGGGTAAGAATCGTATGGCCAGTCTCATCTCGCCTCTGTCGTCTGCAGGCTGGAGGCTGTTTGTGTTCTGAGAGGAGAAATTCAGAGGTCAAGGCAAAATATTCAGTGATTCAGTGACTGCTGTACTTGCAAAGTTGGTGTAAAATGTACACAGAATATTAACATTTAATTATTAGTGTATAAACAGCTAAAATATACCCTTGATTTGAGGTAGGAGGAGTTAATTTTAGTGTTTCCAAAATCCCAGGTAGAGAGGTCAATCTCTATCTCTCCCAGGAAGCTGTTTCGGGCAAATGTATCATTGTGCCAGACGGAGACGTTAAGGATCTGGGTTTTTAAATATTCCATTCGAACTCTGTACTGTATGAGACATAATGATCATTATTAGCCTTGTATATGATAAAAACTCCAATACATATGATTTATTAAGTCTCTGAACAAGATAAAAAGCATACAGAAATTGAATGAAAGAGTTATTGCATGTAAAGAATTATGCATGTAAGATTATTTAAATTCCGTTTAAAGAATGCACAATTTAATTGATTTTTAAGAAAGCAAACACATATTGCCTGATTCCTATACAGTGCAAATGTTTTTTACCCGTAAAATCTCATTGTATACAGGATTCAAGGTCCTCTTTTTCACAGATGTTTTTCTTTTTCCCAAATTGGAAGAGTCAGGTTTTAGGTGAATTTTAACATAACTATAAGAGAAAGTGCAAACATTCATTAAACATCTATAGACCAGATGAACATAAAGACAGATATCACAAATAGCAATATCTAAATCAGCCTTTCTGTGCCGTTTGGCTTCGTCTGGTGTGCTGTCAAAACTATTTTGAAGTCGCTGAATGAAAAATAAAAACGATAGTTATAAAGTTTTGCAGCTACAGGGTCAGAACAGTAATGGGGGCAGAAATAAAATTGCAGGTGGGACTAGTGATGTACGTAAAAGTGCATGTTCAATTTAGTTTGTCGAAGATGGAGGGTGAGGGACTGTTTACTTTCACTTTGTTGATCGGGGCTGAAGCATGCGTTTAACAAAAACAAAGCTGTGGGAGCCCTCTCACCTCCCTTGTGCACCAGCTCAGACTCATGGTAAATGAACAGAGGCCGACTGGGTGATTGGTCCTGTTTGGACCAGTGTCAGTAATGTACAAGAAAAAAGTCTGAATATTCTGACCTTATCTCTCAGTATGTAAAAATTTTCAATGAGAGATTAATTCAGTATTTTCCATCTGAACCTTTTGGGCATTATCTTCAGAGTGTATCTTCAGGGTTTGCTATGGATATGCCATTGGATATGGCGAACGCAGCCAAAATCTTAATTAATTCTCAAGCAAATTATTTAATATAATCTCAGACTGATCTGTTGTTGTCATGTATAGCCCTGTCTAGCCTGCTGTCTGTGTATGATTGTTTCCTTTGTTTGTCATGTATTTATAAGGGCATGGCACTTTGTTTTGTTCCCGTCTTCCTTGTCTCCGCCTTTGCTTCTCCCTCTTGTGCCTCCTTTGTGTTCCTGCCCCCTCGTTGTGTTGTCTTTTTATAGTCCACGTCAGTGTTTCCTGTTTGTGGGTCATTGTGATTGTATGTATGTTTGTGGTTCATGTCCTTGCTTAAGATTCTTGCTATGTTTTGTTTCTATGTTATTAACCTTCATGTTTAGCCTCTCTGTTTTGTGTTTATCCTCTCCGTGAAGTGTTTAGCCTGCTCTGTTTAGCTCTTGTTTAGTTTCTATGTGTTCTGCTCTGCTTAGCCATCTTGTTTAATGTTAGCCCCTTTGTCCTGTTTAGTTCTTGTTTAGTGCCTAGCCTTGTTTAGTGTTCATTGTTTATGTTTCAATGTCTTTGTATTTTTTGTTCAGTGAGTTAAATAGTCTTGCTTGAGTTTAGTAGTCTGTGTTTAGCCCCTCTGTCTAGTTTCCTTTTGGTTATTATTAAAGTCTCCTGTAATTACCTCCGTTCAAGTTTATCTCTGATGACCCCACAACGTGACAGCTGTTGCCACAACTTTATTTTCAAGAAAGAATTGCTTGACAATTATGGCTAATTACAGCTGTGTGTATGTGATTTGACTTTTTCCATTGGGGTGAATTCCATTTTTTTATATTTTAAAAGGGTGCCATGATATAAACATTTTTAAGAAACATATATGTACTCACGGGTCAGATCGGTTCCTCTTAGCATCTACCGCAGCCAGATTTTGACATTGAACAATGAAGATGTGGAACTCCTTCAGCTTCTGCACATAGTTGAGTGAGAACTGAATGGTGCCTTGAACTTCAACACTAGTGAAGTCACCACTATAAACACTCATCACGCTGCCACTAACCTGTGAATTCAGATGCATGTGATTAACCAAAGAGGGCAGAAGGCTCTAGCAACAGAATAAGAAACTGATTTAAACTGTCAGTAGAAAGCCAGCCAATATTTAATTGAGTTAATGATGTTAGTGGCATCTCAAACAAAGAAACATCAACATACAGAAGACACAGATGCAGAGTTGCTGCTAAGGTTAGTGTGGGTTCTGCCGTTCCTCCAGCGCATGCCGCTTTGAGAATTGTACTCTGAGGTGGAGTCACTTTCCCCTCCATCATTCTAGGTATCAGAGGAAACACAAACAGCTTTTGGTGTACTTCTCTTTTGTCAGGGAGTTCAAAATATATTGTATGCAATAAGCAAATGTCATCAACACATGCACACACACACACACACAGCCCAATTATGACCAGCTCTACTGACCATACAGGACATGGTGGTGATGTGCTTTTGTGTGTTGTGCTGGTAAGAGTGGATCAGATACAGCAGTACTGTTGGAGTTTTTAAATCTCTCAGTGTCACTGGTGGACTGAGAATAGTCCAATAACAAAAAATATCCAGCTGACAGCATCTTGTGGGTAGCATCCTATGTCCACTGATGAAGAACTAGAGGCTAACACAAACTGTGCATCAACAGATGAGCTACTGTCTCTGACTTTACATCTACAAGGTGGACCAATGAGGGAGGTGTGTCTAACAGTGGACACTTTAAAAACTCCAGCAGCACTGCTGTGTCTGATCCACTTGTACCAGAGCAACACACACTAACACACTACCACAAAGTCAGTGTCACTTTAGCGCTGAGAATGATCCACCACCCCAAATCACACTGGCTCTATGTGGGTCCTGATCATTTACAGGATGCTACAACGTGCTTCTGTGTGGTTAGTGGAACTGATTGAATGGACAAAATCCCCCTACAGTAAATCAGTGGAATTTGGCCACTGTGGACTGCAGATATTTTGCATATGTTGCACTGTCCTTCAGTATTAGAGCTTGGGACAGAACATGTTTTACCTCATCCAGTAAGAAAGAGGGGACAGACTTGCTCAGATTCCTCACATGCTCCACATCTGAGAAGGAGGATGAGGGTGGGGATGGAGTGCTGGAGTCTGATGGGAAAAACACATTTATCATTGCAATATTACGCATATGTACAAACCCTATTTCCAGAAATGCTGAGACATCTGTCAAATGCAATGAAAACAAGAATCTGTGATTTACTCATTTCTTTTGAAACTGTATTTAACTGACAGAAGCACAAATACATGTTTTTATTTGTATTCACGGTATTAACTGAACAACATGACTGTGTTTAAATATAAACAAATTTAGAATTTAATGCCTAAAAACACAAGAAAGTTGGGACAGAGTGAAAAGTTTGTAGAATATTCATGTCTCACTGTACACAGGGTGCTATAAGCAGATCAATATACAGGGTGGGCCATTTATATGGATACACCTTAATAAAATGGGAATGGTTGGTGATATTAACTTCCTGTTTGTGGCACATTAATATATGGGTATATTAGTATATAGTCAAGAGGGGGGTGACCATGGTGGCCATTTTGAAGTCGGACATTTTGGATCCAAATTTGTTTTTCAGTGGGAAGAAGGTCATGTGACACATCAAACTTATTGGGAATTTCACAAGAAAAACAATGGTGTGCTTGTTTTAACGTAACTTTATTCTTTCATGAGTTATTTACAAGTTTCTGACCACTTCAAAAATGTTTTCAAATTGCTGCCTATTGTGTTGGATTGTAAATGCAACCCTCTTCTCCCACTCACAAACTGATAGCAACACTGCAGGGAAAATGCTAGCACAGGCTTCCAGTATCCGTAGTTTCAGGTGCCATCCATCTAGAAAAGTTTCCCCCCTCCCATATACTAATGTGCCACAAACAGGAAGTTAATATCACCAACCATTCCCATTTTATTAAGGTGTATCCATATAAACGGCCAACCCTGTATAAGGTGCAGACTTTGCAAGCAAAAGGTAATCACTTTATGTCAAACTTTATGAAAGAGATGTCAAATAGGGATCATTTCTCAATGCATGATTGCAAAGAATTTAGGTGTTTTGTCATCAACATGGATGGAAACACCAGTCCACATAGGATAAGGCTGGAGATGAATATTGAATTAGTGTGACCTTCAAGGCCTCAGGTGGCACTCCATAAGAAACTGCCGCACTACAGTGATAAATACTTGTGAGTACTTAAAACAACTGCTGTCACTTAACAGAGTCTGACACTGCATCAAATAATGCACCCTGAGACTTTAATGTGCAAGAGCAAAGCCACACATCAATTCTACTCTGAACCCCTGCTCTGGTCTACAGATGTTTCAGCTTGTTTTGATGAGAAAAGATTGTTTTGTTTTCTGTGCCAATGTTAAAAAGAACCATTTAGGCTGTTAAAGGTGTTAGGTGGAAAAGCCAACATATCTCATGATATGGGGGGCTGGGGGGTTAGGGGTGCAACACTGACCATGACATGGATGACTTGCATGTATGAGAAGTTCCACTGATGTGGAGGCAAGCGCCAGGTTTTAGAGAGACATATGCTGCCCTCGAGGCCACATATTGTCTAGGGATGTCCATGCAAGTCCATTTTCAGCAAGAAAATGCCAGCCCTCATTCTGTTTGTTCTACAACAACATGGCTTGACCGACCTGCCTGCAGTCCAGTCACCTATGACACATCATGGGGAGAAGTAGGCAACACCACCACAGACAGTTGAACCGCTGCAGTCTTGTTTCAAGCAACAATGCACAAAACACCACTTGCAATCTTGTATCTTCAGTTCCCCAATGACTAAGAATTGTAATTAAACGGAAAGGTGTAGAAACATGCCTCTGTCCCAACTTTATTTGGACCGTGTTGCAAGCATTCATTACTAAATCTGTTTATATTTACTAAGTACAATCATGCTTTTCAGTGAAATCATTGGAATATTTTCCTTGTGCTTTTGTTAATTAAATAAATCTTCATAGCAATTAACAAATCACAGCTTCTAGTTTTTATTGTCATTTTACCAAATGTCCCAACTTCACTGTAAATGGGGCTTGTAAAAATATTTCTCAGAATAAATGAAACTCAACAAAACTTCTGAAGTTGTTCTTACTGTCGTAGCTATTAGGCAAAGACTCATCTAGTTGATTGCTTTTTCTTGATGGTTCTGGGGAAGACAATGACAAAACTCATAGAAAGTAGAGCACACAGCAGAACCCTAAACTTTCCTTTCTAATTCTCATGAACTTCCCATTCTAAGTTGCACAAAGAGACATTTTACCCAGGACACAGACAAAGGAGGTATTATATTACTGCATGATAAGACGAACTCATTACTGTGAAAAAAAGATCTGAGTATAGATAGAGTGGACAGAAGTGTGTTTGCACAACATGGCAATTTCGGAAGCTAATATTGTAAAAAAAAAGACTAAAGAAATTGAGCTGTAGAGTGTTTGCAATGTGCTTTGAAAGCCAGTGATTATATAAAAAAATAATTCTTGCATGACTTGTGTTGTGTGTAAACCACAGTGAACTAAACTAAAACTTACTTGGTAGAGCAGTTATGTCTTCAAGGCTTTTATGATACATAGGTCTAGTGACAGCCCGTTTAAGTGCGCTCTGAACAGGATTCTCCTCATCACCTGATATGTCAGAGTTAGAATTATAAAGGACCAGTGACAATAATACCAACGTAAAGACATACTGACAATGGTGGAGCATATTTCTAAGGAGTTAAAAAAAACACAGTAGAGTATTCATCACAAAGCCTAGTCACTTGACACCAGCATATGAATTAAAATATCCATTTACACTAACACCTACCAATCAGAGACTCAGCCATAGCAGTGGAGGGGTAGAGGGTGATATAGAAGATAAACGAATTAGTCAGAATTACTATCTGAATTTGATCCTCTCCTGCCAAATTCATAATTTGAGTGGTAGAAATGAATGAAATTTGTAACTAGATATTGCTATGTTAGTTACATATCTTTATAAATATTGTTTTGTGTAAAATACCCCTTGAAAAATTAATTAAACATCTTATCTACAGACTTTAAAAACTAGGAAAAAATAAACATGCATGTCTTACAGTTTGAACTTGCCCGAGAAGAGGACAAGGTGTCAACAGAATCTAAAATGTTGTGGTTGACATCGTCATTGCTCTGTGCACTGGGGCGTGGGCCCTGGCTCCCCCTCCTAGGACGAAGCTCTGTGGAACTCAGAGGAGTGCTAGCCTGAACAGGAGAGCACCTCAAGTGGCAGCCCTTCTCTGGAGATGTGCTGAAAGAAGTGCAGACCATTTCACTCATCTGCTTTGTGTCTTGAGGAGGAGTGAATATGTCTGTGTTCTCTGTGATACCCAAGTAATGCTGGTAATCCCGTGGAACAAATGACCTGGCAAGAGGTTGAGGGTCTGAATCTGATGGTCTTGGCTCATTGATTTTATCCCTAGTCCTGGAGGTTTCTGGAGACTTCTTCATTTGTAAATTAGTGTCTGGATTCTTCCTGGGGGGTGACATACTCACATCGGCTGCCTTCCTTACTTGTGGGACGATTGTGTCTGGCTCTGGCTTGGATTGTGTTTGCAAATCTTGATCGAGATCCTCATCTTCCACGTTGACTGCAAACATGCTAGTGGCACGTCGAAGAGAATTTCCTCTACCATTTCCAACTCCTTTGCTGCTCCTTCTAGCTTGAGGCCTTTGTCCTTTATTGAGCATACCTGGAGGTTTATGTGGCATTGTATCTTTCAGGGATGACTGTGATCCCGTCCGTAGCTGAGGGAACTGGGATGATCTCACGTTGTCCATCTCCCCTAAAAATGTATGGAAAGAATTATTAAAATGACTAAGATTAGAAGAAACACTTCTAATATATATATATATATATATATATATATATATATATATATATATATATATATATATATATATATGGAAGAAGAAAATATAACTTTGGTACATAACATAACATTTCCAAAAAAGAAAATTATAAGACAAAAAAAAAAATAAGTAAACACTTTGAAATATAAAACATAAAAGGGAGAAAGGGAGGTTAAAGTTGGTCTTACCTGACTGGTTCAGATGAAACTTTACATCCCCAGGTGGGTACTGGAACATCGCTTTGTGAGTCTGAGCTTTTGGGCTCAACAGCTTCACTTCAGGGCTTAATGGTCCCTGGTTATTTTTTTCAAAGGAGGTTGAGTTCTTGCCGGAAGACCCTGCCCAGAACTCACGCAAAGTCTTAAACTGTGAAGGGTTTATGCCATCTGCTTTGACTGACTTGTCTCGTAATGGAAGAAGAATAAAATTTGGAGACTCTCTGCCACTGGAAGAGGGCATATTTTCTTCATATTCTTCATCTGACTCTGTGCCTATTCTTCGAAGGTCAAATTCTGATTTGGTGAATCTTTTATTCAGCTTTGCAGAGGAGCTCATGGATGAGTCAGGTCTATCTGCTGCGGCTGATCTGACACATATTCTGGGTTCCCATTTTTCTTTCTCCCAGAATAATTTGAGCTGTTTTATCTTCTCAGCCCTGTTGTCTTGTTGCTGGCTACTCTGCTTTGTTAATGGTATTGGAATTGTTTGCTGAAAGCTTGATTTAGGTGGAAATCCAGACTTAGCCTGTGGTTCTTCAGTCTTTTTTCTGTGCTCCAACTCTAGCACTGCTGGAGACATGCAGTCTCCCTCACTACAGTTAATAGTCATAGTTCCTCTCACATTATCATTGCTCTGGCTTCCCAGAACGGACCCACTATCTACTGAAGGTGACGATGATTTCAGAGGCAAAAATGAGGGGGCATCTGTGTCTGGGGAATTGGAAATCGCTCTGTCTTTTTTTGAATTAGTAAATCTCCATGATGGTTGCATATCTTTGATAACTGTTTCTTGTTTGGGTTCATCTTTTGATCTTGTTCTGACCAAAGGCCTACTCTCATCATCATTCAAATCTTCCTTCACACTTGCATTTTTCCTTATTTTAGGCACTGCATAATTCTCTTTTAAAGCTAGTTCAGCTATGGGGGGTTCTTCTATGTAATCTATAACTTTCCTGTCAAAATTATTTTGGTTAAGAAGTTTATTTCCCTTTTCAGTGTTCAAGTTTGATCTGCTGACCAGTATTTTAGGACCAGCATTTCCTTTCTCCCAGAATGACTTCAAATTAGCAAGTTTTGGTGGACGATTGTCCTCAGGGTCTTTTGTCTCCTTCAGTTGAATTTGAGTGTGTTTGTTGTCTGTGTTGTCTAACATGATATCATTGAAATCTGGTCCTTTTTCTTTCGAACATTCAGGGATGTCCATCTTTTGAGTGACATTCTCTGCCTGAAAAGAAAATCCAGTAACAGGGAATGGTTCCACTCTTGGAGGCCTAGGTTCAAATCTTTGTTCCCTCCCTTTTTGAGTTTCTTCAAGAGCATTTAGCTCATCCCCAAAGTCATCTTGTATAAACAAATCATTCTGCCTTTGACCACTCTCACTGCTTTGTCTGGGAATGATCACGTAAACATTGTCTTCTGCTTTGGTCCTTGGAGCATCTTCAAAATCAATGTCTTCGATCTTCATGTCATCCTCCATGTCTTGCACACTGTCCACAAAGTCAAGTTTCTCGCTGCTGTCTGAGCTCCGGCTAAACCATTCCAGGACTTTAGCAATTGAGTTTCCGTGTTCCTCATCAGGATTTGGAGCATGGGAATCTAAAATGAGGGGCTGTTTGTAGTCCTCAGATTTTGTATTGGTCTTTGTATTTATATTAAATGTAGGTGGACTGTAGCCAATGTCAGACCGAAATAAAGCATCATCTATTTTGGAATTATTTGATGGGCAAGGAGCATCATCTTTTAGGGAGGCACCAACTCTGCTAGTGACTTCATACTCTGAGAAAACATGAACGAAGAGACATTTTGTTGAATAATTATTGGAATAAAGCCAGAAATTATGAGAGTACTGAATACTGAATATACAGATCATATAAGATTTTGTTAAATTAGAAAAACACTTTTGATCTTACCAATAGTTTTGGGATGATGATCTCTATGTACTTGTGTCTTTTCATTCTTAGACAACATATTGTCCTCCTCCTTCAGCTTGTAAAGTGAGACTTGTGGGACAGTCGTCCCATTTGATGGTTTGTCCAGGAGGGCTTCATATGGTGATTTGACAGTTATTCTAGGAAGAGACCGAGGTTCCTCCTTTTTTTCATTAGATAGCTTTTGATAATCTGGTTTAGCAGGAAGTAACAAGTTAGGAATATTATTGTCATGTTTTTGCCTAGCAGTATTCTGTGTGTCTATGGTTCTGTGTTCATCATCTGATCGTGCACTGGAACTCAGACTCCTACGTGGCTGAATTTTTGGTTTTTCATGTTCTTTCTCTTCTGACCTATTCAACAGCATTGAGGATCTCACTGGCAAGCGTGATTTTGGCAATGTTGGCTTTGGTTGTGAGGCGCTTACTGATTGTTCATGTTGGGAAATGAGAGGAGACTCTGTTCCACCTTTGGTTATTGCATATTCTTGTTCTGGAGAAGTCCTGGTGGGAGTCAGGCTACTGCGGTTCAAAGGTTGTGGGAAATGGTTCTTGATGTTAGAGTTACTGGAGTTGTAGATGGAACTGTGTTTGAGGATGCCTCTGGGTAGAGGGGACATCATGCCTGAATTTGTTGACTGGCTCTGAGTGGACACAGTAGACTTGCTTTCTGAGCATGTAGAGACACTTGGGGTGGATATAGGGGAACTGATAGTGGAGCTTGTAGATACACTTTGTGTGGAGGTAGGAGACTTTAAGCCTGAACTTGTAGACACACTCTGGGTGGACACTGAGCTGGTGCTGTCTGTTACAGAGCTTTGGAGTTGATAGAGTCTGGTTCTCTTCCTTGGCACAGGTTTTTGCAGAGGGGCTAATTCTTGTAGTGTGTCAGGAACTTGACTTTTGGTACATGTTTCTGTTGTTATACAATTTTGTACTGGAGGCATCATTCCTGCATATAAATGTGAGAGAAACCAGCACTTGATGAAATTACTTCACTTAATACCATCTTTTCATTCTGAAATATTGTGTATGTATGTGTAGATCTATTTTACATTTTAGACAACATGTTTAATAACCTGTCAGTAATGCTTTCTTAGTGCCAGGACCTGGTGCTGCATTTGGTGGCTGGCTGTTAGTCTCCCCACGGTCTAGATCCAATTGAACAGTATTAAACGGGTTGTGCCTTGGCTGAAACACAGGAAAAAGTGCAATTATGTAAATATAGCTGACATGACTTATATTGTATTCTACTTTTATAGATTATATTTAATATTATAATAAGTAGATTTTGACTAAAACTTAAACACAAAGCATTCATTTATAATTAAATTCCAAAAAACTCTTTGCCACAAAAGCGAATCATTCACATACTCTGGATGGTGACCGTATTCCTGAATTCAGTCTGTCTTTCTGGGCTTCTGAAGTTCCACTGTTGTTTAAACATAAAAAAAATTAATTTGCAAAAATCAATGAGAATGTGAAATCACAGAAAATGAGGTCAATTATTCAAATATCCTAAAATGTACTGTTATTAACAGTTAAACAGTTAAACCTAGGTTACTTTTATGCAACTTAAATTTCTTCCAATGCAATTCACTCTTGGATCTTGTTTGAAACTCGGGCACAACAGTTGCGTCTCAACTCAACAGCCAGTCAAAACACAGATGTCACATCAGGCAATGGCTGACAATATGGCTGTGCCATATCGTATCATTCGCAATAAAATTTTCTAAAATGATCAAAAAACTCAATTTCATGATAATCGTGATATTCTGACTTGTTTATGTAATGATGGTATACAGTTACCCATAATGTAGCATGCATTCTTTATATTAGTCATTTAGGCACAGTGAAGTGTCATGGAATGTGGCTCTGAGGTTTGCACAATTTGCGCAAAAAATAGGTGAGTGACTTCATTAGTGTGGAGTTGGTTTAGTTATAAAATATCAGATGTAAGAAATGAAAGAACCATATAACTACAGAAGGGGGAAACACATCTAATCTCTCTCACCACCTCAAGTAGAACCTGGTTAAGATGAAATCAAAAGTGCCATTACAATTATTCAACAGGTGATGAGCTCTAACCCAAGCAGATTAACTGCACTGACTCAGCACAGCGAATATTCTGTATCTGTTTTGTAATTTACTGTGAAGCTTTAAGGGTTTTTTTAAGTGTTTACATTTGCTATTTATATTCAAGTTTATTGCACTTTAGTTGTGTGGTAGATTTATATACTACCTAATTTATTTTATACAAAGTTCATAATCTTGGAAAGTTGTAAGGTGTTGTTTACAAAATAAGCAATTTTTCTTTTGTCATATCTTCTGAATGTTTTAAACTACACATTTGGAGTAAAAGTTCCTGAGGTTGTGGATTCAAACCTTACTCCGGGTGACTGTCTCTGAGGAGTGTGGTGTGTTCTCCCTGTGTCTGCGTGGATTACCTCCGGGTGACTGTCTGTGAGGAGTGTGGTGTGTTCTCCCTGTGTCTGCGTGGATTACCTCCGGGTGACTGTCTGTGAGGAGTGTGGTGTGTTCTCCGGGTGCTTGGTTTCCTCCCGCTCGGTGGATTGGCGACTCAAAAGAGTCCATATGTATGAATGTGTGCGAAGGACTGGCGCCCCTTCAGAGTGTATTCCTGCCTTGCACCCAGTGATTCTGGGTGTAATACTAATATATTTATATATGTAATAATATATATTAAAAATAGATATAGTTTATTCTAATTTATTTTAATATAACATTTATTTTATTTATTCAGTGTTTTTTCATATTGCAAAGAAAAACTTTATTGCCAAATACCCTGAAATATTATGATATTATTTTAGGGCCTTATTGCCCACCCCTACAGATAACAAATTTAAAATGATTTTCGAAAATTAATTTCATCTGCTCAATTAACAATAAAAAATACATGATAGAAAATTAGATTTTACTGACAAATTTTACACAGTGTTGTGTTTTTTTTTCAGCTTGTCATTATGTCAGTTACTAAAAGAATCAATTTAACTACAATATTCATTTTCTCCTGTTTGGATGCACAAAGTGCAGATTTCTTTTGTACTCAAATAATGAAATGATTCTAAAAGATTTTCAGTGCTTCTAAGACAGGATGAGTAAAATTAAGTACAACTGTAACAGACTTAACATAAGAAGAACATACTAAATATCAAATATACTGTATAGAAATGAACCTGAGGTTGTTAGAGAATGTGGTGTGTCAAAAATACAAGCTGGTGATTTGGCTAACTACTGGAGTAATGAAAGTTGTTGTATGCAACTTTGCTTTCTGTTGCTTCATCTGATTGTCAATCTGCACAGAAATTATGCTTCATACAGCCTGAACATTTCACACTGTAAAGCAACCTAAACAGCTAGTTGCACTGTAGTCCATGATACCGAATAATGGAGGTTATGATTTAACAAGCCTAGGCTTTTCATTAATTTGATGACTGAATGTGTCCATAACTGGTGGCATGCTCCACCTGTGCTCTAAACTCATTGCAACATCTTAAATTCTTTTTTTCGTACAGATCTAATTTGTTCAAATAGAAAACAGAAGAAAACCCCTTTCCTCTCCATTATAAACTGTCAAATATATATATCCTTTTAGAGCATCTGACAGATGCTTTAAAACTAAGGTCTTCTGAAACCAAAGAATGCAAACGCCTCTGTTGACTCTCAACTGAGTCATCGGGCACTTCAAATCATACGATATCCGCACCTATAAAACACACATGAACTAATGGGAGAGGAAGGAACTGCTCAAACAGTTAAAAAAAAAAAAAAAAAAGCACAGTACAAGATCCTGGCAAATGCAAAGAATAATAACTTTTGTATTGTTCCAACTCCTCTGACAATACAGGGCTACTCTCTAGTACATCAGCCCCACTAATCCTTCTAAGCTATGAGAGCTATATACATGAACATATAATCCTTATTACAGTATCTCCATAATGCACTCATCATTCGTTAAAGGCCTTCCATTACACAAACTGCATCAGGACAGACAAGCAGTGCAGAATTATAATGAGTATAAATTCTAGTGCATGGCTGGAACATGGACGATCACCTTTTCTGATTATTTGATGTCCCTGGTTTCAGTGTTGTAGGGTCATTATTATATTTACTGGATCTTTCTCGCCACGACTGAGTCAGAAATTCTAAAGGGAAGAAAAACATGACACGTTACTGAAGATAACGCAACTCTTGGTGTATAGTGAATTAGAAAAAATAATATAAATAGAGTGATTCAATTTGCTTATGAATGCATAACTTTTGCATTATGTTTACAAGTATAAAATCATAATATATTATTTATGTGGGTTTATTTGAATGGGAAATGCAGTAGTATGTACAAATAAACCAAAAAATTAAATTCGCCTGCTTAATATTCTGGTGTGTTAAGAGGTAAAGATCAATCTGACAAACAGTACAGCCCAGACCCAGGGATTTCCCATTAGATCACTGTTCAGAACATCAAACTCAATCTGCTTGTCTTCTTCCCACTGGCGTAATCTCTTCCTCAGATAAGTGGGGCATATGTAACAGGTCATCCATGCGAACAAATAATACAGGACTCATCGGACCGAGTGATGGCAAAGACTCACCGTGTAACAATTTGGTTTTATGTCTTAGTCACTTAGGCCTTTACATTTGACCGTTCCCTTACTCTCTAATTCAAGTCAGACTTGACGTGCACAGCTGTTATGAGAGTATCTTTGTTATTTACTTAATTTGTGAGTGGACTTAGGTTTGTTGACACCTGCGTTAACATGTCTTGGGATCCCATCACAAGGTCCTTCAAAAATGGATAGCTGTACACACGTGGCATTTTGAATGTGCCTCAAGTGACCATTTGTAATCTGACTTCCATCACACTTCTGCTGCATTTGTTTTCAGAAAGAGATACGCAGCGAATCCTCACTCATGTTCCAGTACCAACTGTTACACACTCTATAGACAGGACAATGACTAGGACAATGATGCTGATGGGTGGTAATTTGTTGCTGTAAAGCAGTTGAATGAGTCAAATGAATGAGATACAAAACGTATGTCTCTTTAATAATTACACGGTAAAAGTGATTTGTAACTTTATTTCATTTTGTTCAATAAGAAGTTGCAGTTTAATATAAATTCCAGTGCCTAAAAAAGAGGGGCAATGGCAGAAAAAGCATGGGAACCACTGCTTTAGGGGACACATCAGGGCACATTCCCATTGACACTACAGATGTGACATGCCAAAATACTTCTCAAACTACCCCAAATGCATAGTACCCTGTTCACAATTGCACCATTTATGAACCAATCACCCAGAACATATGCTACTGCCAGGTGTAGAGAGAATCTGAATGTACTGTTTAATACTCTTTCCCCTCTTTACTGCAGGACTCCAGACATATCCACTGTATTCTCAGTATCTTCCTCTGTACATTGAACTTGATTCCTCTTCTCAACTAACAAGTAAATTAACACTTACATGCGCTCAAATCACCGCAACCCTGAAATGGATTAAACGGCAAAGAAGATGATGATGACGATGCGCACAAATCCCAAAGCTAAAGCCTATATTGTGAAACCTCATTACAACCTTATGGCTTGTACTGCCTTTTAAGGCCTTGTCCTGTCCTGTTAGACATTTTATTAGATTGATATATTTCTAGATCTTAAACATTTCTCCAGAGGTACATTAAAAATCTTCATTGGACACTTACCCATTGTCATGGGTTTCTTCTGTTTCATGGATGCCATGATTATTTCAGAGCCATGAATCCTGTCCTGGTGTCTCTGAGACTTTGCTTCATAGAACCACTCCCCTGTCATGTACTTTAGTCTGCACTCTTCAGGATCCAGGTTTTGCAAGTGCCTAATTGTTCAAAAGAGTGTTATAAAAAAGTTCAGTCCATTCAAATGGTACAAAAGCCTGTGGTTGTAAATGTCTTCAGCTATTTTGTGTGTTTTTATTTTTAAACGTAACAACATAACTGGCGGGGCAGGGTTGTCCAGCCACAGGTGATAAAAGGAAAGGTATAGAGTTACTTCTAAGCCACTTTTAATTCATTACGGGCATTAGGGGATTTTTTTACTGGAAATAACTTGCCATTCCGATGAACAGAGATAAGTTTTTAAGCATAAAATTGTTGCCGTAAAGGGGACCTAAGTGTCAGTTTATTCTCATGTCAAACTACACCCAATCATAAAAGCCAATCCTGCCGGTCCAAATATAGCAAGATATTTTAAGTATATTTGAGTCAACTAACTACTTACTACATTACTCTTGTTTACATTTCTTCCTTTACCCTTTGTACCCGAAGACACATTTACAACAGCTACGTAATACATAACCTAATTGTGTCTCATCGCAATTAAATAATTAAGTACAAATGCCATACATTCCAAGAGTCCAACACTTGTTTGCCTCATCAGCAACACTTTCAGTTGCACTGAAAGTTAATCCAGGAATTTTCTGCAAGGTAAAGTTCAAAACAGCTGACTTCAACATGACAATAAAAAGTTTAAGTACTATCCCTTTGCTCTGGAACCTCCTAAATGACAAATATTGCCTGTGCTGGCTTACAAACAACACAGCTATGTTTGCTTTATTAAGGGAGAGAACATGGCTGCCCATCACACACATATACAGAGCATCTTTCTATTCAGTTTAGGGCTGTTTGATTAAAAAAAAAACCAACTTATTAATTGTATATTAATTTGCTTCGATCGGTCGCACTGTCTTTTCTTAAGACCGAAAATTGTAGTAGTGGATAATTAAATATAAAACAAACAAAAAAAAATCAATGTAATAATCTGTAAAAAGGGTGAATTATGAGAGGAGAGTGTGGCCAGGTGGTGGTTAAATCCCTGCATGATTTAACATGCGGTAGCTTGTTAATTTTGATAGCAATACTTCAGTCATATAATTATTATGTGTTTCCCCAGATTTAAAGTTATCAGCCTAAAGGTTTCATACCCAGTAAAGCCACAATATAGTAACCACATATTAAGTATCTGTTTTCATCTGCAAAGGTCAAAACAGAAAATACTTTGCTCTGAACAACCTCTGGTACTCATTTTGACTCCAAATTCTCATTTGGCCAGGTCAAGTTAATAGCTGCTGATGTCAATCCAGTTTGTATGAATGAACAAAAGGTTTGAAAACAGTCATAACATATAATGCACTTAATCAACATGTTATGAATGTCGGCAGTAAATCCAAACAGTTTGATTAAGATCATGTGCCTGTCCGTGGCCAGTGGAACACATCTTCTTTTTCAGGGAAATTATGCTGGTCATGTGAAAAGGCCAAGACAATTATTCCACAAGGCTAGATTTAATCCTTTTATCCAAGGTTGAGCTAGGCCACGGCTGAATGCATGGAAATCACCAGGTTTCTGCATTCTTCCTTTCATGTTGGCACACAAGCTCCCAGACACTGCGTTTTTGCTATTTGAACCTGAGATCACAAAATGTCCCAGGTCAATTGTGTCTGTTGGCCAAATTGCTCCACTACATGTCGAGTTCTTAATAACACTGTTTAGTGCTGGTGGTTCAGTAATGTTCACTCTTTTTAGTGGGTCTAATAAAGTGGAGGACCCAGTCAAGCTCTCTGGTATTGCTCTTTTTCCAGCACTACTTGATTGTTGCACTGTGAAGATTAGCTTTAAAGCTGACTCACTCTGTAGCAATGCTGAGGTTTTGATAAGACTCAGAATCTGCCTTTATTGCAGCATGGAACAAACATAACTTTATCGCTTTATCGTTTGTTCTTGCCAAAAGCCTTGAAAAAGCCTGTTTGTAATTCAAACACTTGAAGGTATATAGAACCAAGCAACGAAGGGAACTTACTTGATTCGGTTCTCCTCTGACTTCTTCAACTCTACATCCCTCTTTAACACGGTCATAATCATCTCCTGCTCCTCCTCTGTTAGATAGCTCAGGTCAATCATGATAAGTTTCCTCCCCTGTCCTCTCACAGTTTAGTTCTGAACCTACTAGAAGGAAGCTCCTGGGGATCTTCGTCTCTACGCTGGCACCAATGAAGTGGTGCTGTTAGAGAGCTGAAGGCAAAATATTTTGATGATGTTTACAACTGATTCACTTACAGCACAGCTTCTGGCCATCTGCAACCTTCATCCTACTCCACTGCAGAACTCTACCTGCAAACCACACAAGCAGAGTATGTTCAGTATCTTCAAGCTTGGACACATCAACATAGGACAGAAAATGGCTGATTTATTATTCAGACACTTTGTGAATTTCCAAAAGTACATTGAGAGAATCTAACAAAGCACTAACTGTAGGGTTGTGCCATATTGTATCGTTCACGATAACATCTGTATAATTTGCTGTTTATACACACACACTAAATATTCTGCATTTTAGTTTTGGAATAGATTGATTTGTTTCATTATTTTATTCAAAATCTGAATTTTGGGTTTGTGGCTGTGATTTGCAAAATAACAAAAAATGTTTACACATATTTTGTTTGTTTCCGCTGAATACTTTAACATTTATTTTGTTGCAATAGTCTGCTCTTGAAATTTATAATATATTTTAACATTTTTTGTCATATCATTAAATATATCGATATCGTGGAAAAGTACTCGGAAATCTTGTGATATAACTTTAGGGCCTTATCGCCCACCCCTAAACCTTACATTAAAAACAACTGGTCTAAGAGTGCTGCATGACTAGGAAAAAACATGTGTTTGTTTGGAAGAGATAGTGTTTACAAAAACAACCCACTGCAACTGAACTAGAGGTATATTCTCTTTTAAGTAACTAGTTTTATTCAAATACAATTCGACATATATTCAGGCTTTTCTTAATATCCATAATGTGACCTGTACATCCATCAAACAACCCTGAAAATGTGCTCCTTCAAATTTTCAACCTGTAACCAACACAACATGTTTATATACAGCAATAGTTAATTGAGTGTGAAGCTCAAATATATGCTGTTCAGAGCTGTAACATCTTTTTTATAAAAAGTGACCCAAAGCACTCACTATACCCTCCTTTTCCACTACACCTTTTAACACAAAACACTTTGAAATGGACTGACTAATACAACAGTTACCTAGCTATTAACATTATCACATTAATATTAGGATATTAATATTACACTTAATACATGTCACACATTTAAAATGTATTTGGCTTTGGTCTTTAAGAAAAGGAAAATAAACCTGAGAATTGCCCCTTCTTCAGATGACCATCACATGATTAAATTTTACATTCATAACTACAGTGTCTATGTTAGCTGAGCAAATATTTGAGCAAAGATGTTGAAGAGGTTATTTACTCAGTTTTACTGCATGATCAAAACCAAACACACCAGTGACAGAAGGTGCAGGGCTGAACTGAACCAAATCATGTTCAAGAACAATAATTCATCACCTTGATAATGTCAGCGCAGACCTGAATGGACATGTGTCCATCTCCACTCTTGTAGAAAGACTTTACACTAAATGATAGAATGTATGCTGTGTGGATTTGATTGCATTCAGCCAAATATACCTTAGTGTCATCATGTACTGTCTAGGATGACTATTCTGGATCACAAACACTTCTTCAGCTCATAACAAAGATATTAGATGGAGCTCCATCTTCACATAAAAACAGTTCCTCTGCTTTCAGACCCAATGGCAAGAGCCTGCCACCAACCCCCCCCCCCCCCCCCCCCCCCCCCCCCACCCTCCCACAGCCCATGCTTATAATTCGCACCTTTGGTCTGGAGATAATACATGATGTGTGTGTGTGTGTGTGTGTGTGTGTGTGTGTGTGTGTGTGTGTGTTTATGTCCAGTTGAAGATTGGTGTCAGCAATTTGCTCTCCTTAAATTAGCTGAATTTGCTTATTATAAAATGTGACTACAAACTATAGGACATACACTGTAGCTAAGTAGATATATTTATCACCTATGGATTTTAGACAAATAATGTCACACCATTCAGTTCATCCTTCACTATTCAGTTGTGTTCTTCTGTGTTTTTGACATAGACCTTCACGACAAATTCAATTTGGTTCGATTGAATAAGTCTCAAATGACAGAAAGAGGGACATTTCTTATGGTGCAGAACCATATTTCACACCAAAGTAATACTAAAATATGAATAACATGAAGGTAATAATTAAATCAGGCTCATCCATGGTTAAAGTCACTCAGTCAGTCACAAGGAATCCTTTAGAGAAGTCAGTTTCCGTACACTGTCTTCTGGCTTGTAATTAGGTTAAAGTAACTGGATAATGACATTTATTTCTGGGGTGTAAAAACAGTACAGCTCTCTGAGACCTTGCGTATTATGAATTCTTGGGGAGAATGAAATAGAAAACTTCAATATTTGTTAAACTTGTGTATCAGCAATAAGAGTGGAAAACAGTTCTATGAACAGATGATTGAAACCAGTAGACCTGGACCCATTAAAACCAACTGGAAACGTAGGCAAATCACCAAAAATGCTACAGCTTGTTGAAGATTATGTAACATGGTTTGTGATAAGGTTAGTCGATTAACCACATTAAAGACCTCCTCCAGTGAAAATTAGGTTTCGCCCTGTTAACATGTCTATGTGATGTTGTTTACATTGTAGAAGATGGAACATGAGTGAAATAAGCAGCCAGAGTCATGGCTGAGCATTTGAACTTCAGCATTCTGAAGACAGACTCAAATGGTCACAAAAAGAGAACCAGGGATTTTTGTGTCTTAAATCTAATGAACCTTTAGTCATGTCAACATATGGGGTGGGGCTTTCAAGTTGCAGGCTTGTTGTGGTGGGGTAACTGGCAGGGACGATTCGCATATTCACAGAGACATATCACTGAATGAAGGCTAAGTGAGTTACATCCGAGCAACTGGTAATGCATCATTGGATGTTTTTTCTTGGAAACCATTTCTCATTATGTACCTAATTATGATGAAAAGAGAGGAGTTTTGGGGATTTCACTGGAGGGAGACTTGAAAGGAATAAAGAGATATCTTGTGTGTGTGTGTGTGTGTGTGCTATAACTGTGAGAATAATGAAACTTCAGTCAACTACAATAACCTACATAAAAGAGAAGGCTTCAGCATAAAGGAACACTATGTAATATTTATTCATTCTTTCACTCATTATCTGTAACCGCTTATCCAGTTTGTGGTGGGTCCACAGCCTACCTGAAATCATTGGGCGCAAGGCAGGAACACACCCTGGAGGGGGCACCAGACCTTCACAGGGTGCCTGCTTCATGTATACCATTAAGGTCTATTTGTTGGTTTTATTTGCTGTTAGCAAAGCTAATTATTTTTAGATGTGTAATATGCAAAGCTGCTATGAAATTCATTTACACTTCTGAGTCATCAATCCACCTGCCAGTGTGTGTTTTTGGACTGTGGGAGGAAACCGGAGCACCCGGAGGAAACCCATGTGGACACTGGGAGAACACAACAAACTCCTCAAAGACAGTCACCCGGAGGAAACCCACGCAGACACAGGGAGAACACACCACACTCCTCAAAGACAGTCACCCGGAGGAACATACATACATAATACATTTGAAAAATCAGCCATTTGCCTGAATTTCCAAAACAATTCCCTTAATAAATTGTCGCTGAACACGTTAGTTCTTATTTGAGGGGTGTGCATTAATGTACACATAAGCTAATCACAGTAGATAGGTATAAAACTGAGTCAAGCTCTTACCTGTTTCCACAGAGAGAGCACAGAGAGTCGAACTCCGTCAAACAGCAGCAGGGTTATAAAGTCAGCACCGCGTGTGGAGCTCGGGGTGTGAATCTAACCCTTGCTTCTTATTTTGAGCCTGTGAGCTGGAGTTAATGTGTTGTTCACTTAACGCACACCGTCCTCTCTTCTGTCGACAGATCCTGCTCCTGTGTTTGCAAAGTGGGAGTGAGTGAGAGAGAGTGTTTAACACAGAGGAAGGACAATCCCACAGTGCAACTGCTTTCTGTTTTCCTCGTGTGAACTGTATTTCTAGAACAGGGATATTACATTTGAACGTCCTCACACTTAGTAAACAGACGGAAGAGGGACGCGGTGTAATACCACACACGCGTTCAAGAACACATTAGGTATCTTTTCCCTCATTAGTCTGAATGTTGCTCCCTGCGGCGGTGTCAATCGTGGAAACCTGCCTTTTACAGCCAGTAAGAACAGTTTGTTCAGTATGGGAATTTACATCCGTGGCTAAACCCATAATGTGCTCCTGGGTTGGACTATTGCAATATTTGGGTGAAAAGGCAGTACAGTATTTGTACCCAATGCAGTACCGAGGGAGCCACTGAGTTTCAGCCTTAGAAAGTAGTGTGTAGTAATTACCAATTTCTTCTCAAGATGTGTAAGCAATATTTATTACTCAGTTTATTACACTTTTTTCTTTTGCTGACAGCACTATTCGTGAGTGTGCACCTCAAATAAGACCAGTGCCTAAAACAATTTTATTATTACACTAATAATTGCTGTAATAAGCATTTCTAAAAATAATTTCCCTAATATCCCTGCTGGGATTAGTAAACTTATCCAGTTCAGGGACACGATGGGTCCGGAGCCTACCCAGAATAACTTGGGGCAAGGCAGGAACACACCCTGGAGGGGGCACCAGACCTTCACAGGGTGCCTGCTTCATGTATACCATTAAGGTCTATTTGTTGGTTTTATTTACTTTTAACAAAGCTAATTATTTTTTGATGTGTAATATGCAAAGTTGCTGTGAAATTCATTGAGACACAGTCACACACACTCACGCCTACGGACACTTTTGAGTCACCAATCCACCTGCCAATGTGTGTTTTTGCACTTGGGAGGAAATCGGAGCACCCAGAGGAAACCCACGCGGACACAGGGAGAACACACCAAACTCCTCACAGACAGTCACCCAGAGGAAACCCACACAGGCACCGGGAGAACACATCAAATTCCTCACAGTCACCCGGAGCGGGACTCAAACCCACAACCACCAGGTCCCTGGAGCTTTGTGACTGCAACACTACCTGCTAAGGTTCAGCACAGAGTTGTATGTGCTGAAATTCTTTAGAGCAGTCAGAACTGTGCTCATGCCAAACATTTTGTGCCCATATAAGTGACTGAATAGAGAAGTTCTCTAAATTATTAGAAACAAATGCTACTGAACATATTTCAGGGTTTAATCTCTTAACTCAGGGGTGCACAACTCCAGTCTTGGAGGGCCACTGACCTGCATGGTGTGATTTTTCTATTCAGACACACCTGACTCCGCTCAACTGTTAATTGCCAGTTTTAGTGTGTTTTACCAGGGAATCATCAAACTTTGCAGGATACTGGCCCTCCAGGACTAGAGTTGTTCTGCCAGTAGGAAGTAGCAGCCCATGGCCGCTAGAAGTCAATTACCGCAAACACCAGTCGGTCACTGGAATCAACCAGTCAGTTAGCAGTGGCTGGGCAACAGCCAGTCAAAAAGTGCAGCTGCTAGACTGTCGCAGGCTCCAGTTGGTCAGCGGCAGCACCAGTTGTATAGTGACCAACAGTGTCAATCAGCATACCACATTAATGATCATTTTATCAAAACTTATTAATTAGTAAATTATTAATTAGTTATTATTAATTTGCGGCACGGTGGCGCAGCAGGTAGTGTCGCAGTCACACAGCTCCAGGGGCCTGGAGGTTGTGGGTTCGATTCCCACTCCGGGTGACTGTCTGTGAGGAGTTGGTGTGTTCTCCCCGTGTCCGCGTGGGTTTCCTCCGGGTGCTCCGGTTTCCTCCCACAGTCCAAAAACACACGTTGCAGGTGGATTGGCGACTCAAAAGTGTCCGTGTGTGTGTGTGTCTGTGTCGCCCTGTGAAGGACTGGCGACCCCTCCAGGGTGTATTCCCGCCTTGCGCCCGATGATTCCAGGTAGGCTCTGGACCCCCCGCGACCCTAAATTGGATAAGCGGTTACAGATAATGGATGGATGGATGGATATTATTAATTTGTAAATTTAGTGAAACGTAAAAACATTATAAACATTAGACAAACTAACAAATAAATCCAAGCACAAATAAAGTTAATTTATGATGCATATTACAACCCGTTAGTTTCAACATTGCATTGTCCACAGGGCGTGATGACTCCTGAAACCCTACAATGAACTCACAAACTGAAAAATTCACAAAATATACAGACAGCAGACGCATTTGGGCCAATTCTGTCTCAAACTTTGTACTTAAAGATCATTTATCACACTGGTCCTGAGATTTTTCCCACACAGCGCACCAGAGTTCCATAGGTGGACCTGTGGCTGAGTTGCTGGCAGGCAGACACACTAAATGTGGGTGATAAGAGAACTGTAGCAGTGCTACATTTGAGCTATCTGAGTATCCATTGCTATCTGGGTAGAAGCTGTTTTGGAAAATGATAACCTACGAATTGTTCATTGAGCTAGCTAGATCTACTTAGTTTACAATTACCATTTCTGTGAGGATAAAAAAAGACATGTCAAGGTGACAAATATGCAGAGATCACTTAAAAAAGGCTCCACACATAGCCTCAGGTAGCAGCTCTTCACTACAAGAGGCAAGACACACTCCTGTTAGAAGCTGACATTGGCTTTGCCACTGCTAGTGGCAAGTATGTTGCTTCCTGCTGCCCATTACAGGTGAAAACCTGTGATACTAGATGCCTGAGACATTGCATGGTGGTACAGCAAGCAGCGTCACTGTCAAACAGCTCCAGGATATTCAAGTGTCCGTCGTTGTGAGTGAATGTGTGACATCTCCCCCACCCAACATACACACACACACACACTCTAGCTCTAATTAGTTCCCTTCTGAAAAATGCATAAGTAGATATTTGACATTTGTAAGTTATTACTCCTCCTATAATGAGCCACAAAAACTGAGGTCTTCTTTAAAATTCTAAACTTTCAGTCATAAATGAGAGACTGACCTTGGCTGTGGAAGCTGCACTTTATTTGAAAAAGAAAACGTTCACCAGTTTTTTTTTGTCTTTTTTTTTATACATGTTTTAAATACGTAAACAAAAGAAAATGATCTGTGAGGACAACACAGAAAATATTCAGTAGAATGTCAGTAAATTCAGATCAGACTGAATTGCTTTCATATTTCAAACCCTTTCTTGACTATCCACCCAGACAGTCTCTTCTGTATATACACACAGCACTGGTCAACAGTGCTTAACTTTTCTTGATCAAGACTTTTTTTTTTTTCAACATGATAAATATACAGTGATAACTATGACCTTTGCTCATGAACAATTATTCAGGAAGGCAAGCCACTCTCCTCGCTGGGGGGGAAAGCTGCTTGCTGCATGAGGGCAACTCTTCACATTCACAGATTCAGCTTAGAGGCAGCCATTTCAATCAGTCTGTGTGAAACGATGGCATGCCATGCATAATGCAGAAACACATCCCTTTCCAAGTGCAACGACTCGCAACCACTGAAGTGCCTTACTAGTTCAAACAGATATCTCATTGCAAAAACTCTAGGCACACTTATCAACTAAATAGTTCAACAAACCAGGTTCTAAATCTTATCTTCCCAGTACTGTTGGGTTGCGAATGCTTGATCTACGAGTATTTCTAGACACAAAACTTAGAGAATATTTAGTGTTCTATATCATTCAGCTTACAGGTGTATTTTTTTACATAGCTATTTTAAAACTCTAATTACTCCCCTTGTACAATCCAACATCCATTAATAATGCTGAATTATTTTTAAAAAATCCATTGTAGTTCATATATGTTCTCATTGTTGGAGTCAAAAATAATAAATAAATACAAATTACACCCCAGAGAGGTCTACCCGTAAACACAAGTAAAAAGACAAAACTAAATGGAGAGGTAAAACATTATCACTGCTTCTTAACATTTACTATGAGTTGCTGACTGAAAAACTGAATTAAGGAAAACCCTGCCTTACTCTGAGTCACCCCTGATTAAAAAGAAAAAAAAAAAGAAAAATAATTAATCCAGCAGGAAGGAACTTTTAAACTATCATTTCTCCACATACATAATATTAAATTCTCTCAGACCCCTTTATCCGGTTCGTTACAAATTATAAAATGGATGAGGAATCCCTATCAGGGTAAAACAGCAGCATCATCATTTCATATCTCAGACAAATTACAAAAATGACTGCAATAAGCTCTTTGTCTTATTACACCTTCTGTTCCTGCATGGCTGCCGTTTTAGACATGGTTAGTTCCACTGAGGAGCACGGCAGCACAGACAATGGACCTTTGCTGCTTAGTGCTTTGACTTCAGGGAGCAACTTCATCTTGGGTTACATAAACTGCATCTGAAAGAACAATCCAAAAAAGTGAAGATTTTATTGTATGCTTTGAAGTGAAATATGTTAATAATAAAGAAATACATGTACTTAGTTAAAGGTTAAAATATTGCTTTCGAAACAAAGAGTATCAATTTAATACAATTTGTGAAATTTTAAAATCATCATTCATACCTTCTTCATGCATACCCAGTAAAAAAAGCTTACCATCTTGTCGCTGTCCAATGAAAAACATGCATTATGATGAATGGACCAATAGAAATGCTTTAAAATTACTTGCAAAAGAAACCTTTTACACTGAAAGGTTTTTTCCTGCCATAACCTCAAGCTTTGCTAGAGTTTACCTAGCAGGAACAGAGTGATGAAACTGAAGGCACAATTATGCACAAGCTATGCAACTCCATGCATGATTTCAAGCAAGCGCAGGAGCGGCGTGCTGTACCTAGACGAAAGACGAGGTTCTACAAGAAATCCTTGAGAGAGAGCTGTGCAAAGGGGTCTTGTCCTGGGGCTCTGAGAGGACTCTGACTGGAAGGACTAGAGGCAGCGGAGGGCTAGTGCAGAGAGAATGACACAAAGAGAAAGACAAGAGGGAAGACTGGGATAGGAAAAAGGAGAGCACACAAAGAAAGACAGATGTGGCCTGCAGTCTGAGAGAGAGAGAGGCCTTCTCTCATGGCCATTGTAAACACAGTGGACCATGGGGATTACATCTAATTCCCAGTGAGCTTTACTAATTAAATAACACACACCGCACGTCTTTTCTCACTATACTGGGGAAAGTCCTGGGTAAAATGCATACCTGCGCACTTGACACTGCTCCAAACGGGTTGGATGGCCTCATAATGGGTTGTGTGTACATCATTGTAGGCTGCGTCATCATGGCCATTGAAGGCAGCTGTGGGGGCTGCCAAAAATTAGAGCTATGAGAAACACATTGTTGTCGGTGTATTCTCATTTAGGTACAAACTGATTGCTTCTTGGGACTCACCATCCCATATCCCATCATGCCTGTAGGGGTTGTGGCAGGGAAGGCCATGACTGCTTGAGGCTGTAGAAAAAAGGGACAAATGAGACTGTGAATTTATTTTAAACTGATTTTACCCAGCTTCCAATGTCACAAAGATCAAAGATTACCATTGAAACTGGATTCCATGTAGTAGACGGGGCAGCTTTGGGTTGCCAGTTCATTCCACCAGTTAGTTTCTTCTCACCTGGCTGGTTCCAATGGATATCACTGCACACAAAGAATCAGTTATGGTACTTTTCCTCTGCATGGTCCCTACTCGACTTGTCTCAGCTCTTGTGCTTTTGTTTTAGGTAAATCTGTCTGGTGCCTGGTCTGTGGTACCTGCTCGTGTCAATTTTGAAACAAGCAGAGTAAATACTAAATGTCATGTGTAAACTTTGCAGAGCACTGATTGGCCAGATAAGACTGCGATTCTCAACAGCAGCTGAAAAAAAAAATTATGCTGTGCTGTTTTGAACAGGTTCAAAAGCCCCTTGGATTGGTGACCAACAAAAAGCTATAGCAAGAGCCAGATGTGCAACAAGGAAAACTCTGTTAGAGGACTAGGGTGCGGAGCCATGTTCAGTCCAAAAAACAAAAACAACACGTGAATGCACAACAGGTAAACAGTGCCTAATTGTACTGCCGCTGTTGTTGTGGTTTTCCAAAGCCCATGGTTCCTGTTAGAGATGGGGTTTTGCGACATCTCAGTTACATTTTATGGGGGGGCTGTGGTAGTGGAATAGCCTGGGAAAAGAGTCGTGCTGATGCCATGCAGTGGAAAAGTGCCATTAATGTTTTAACAAAGCCAAAACATTTGTTTGACTGTCAGAAATAAGAATAACTTACTTTTTGGTAGTGCCATTTCCAATGCCCAAATCTGAAAATAGTTAAACCCAGGTTAATATAGATTATGGCCACTATATGAAAGGCTATTTTTTTAAAGCACCAATTATTGAGTCCTATGGATGACACTTACTTCCAACCAGGTTTGCTAGAGAAGAATCAAGGTCATCTGACACAAGTTTCTCTGGATGTTGTGTGGAAGGCTGATTGGACCCAGCCACAGTTGGCTTCAAAATGCCACCTAGGTTTTCAAGAAGAGGAACAAAAAAAATATTATACCAACAGCATATGGATTTCTTCCCTTTAATAATAATTTTATTATTCATATAAAGAGTCATATATGATATACCATCTGTGTCCAGGTTACTGGAAGCAGCTTTGTTTCCAAAAACAGACTCAAAGTCAACATGAAGCTCCCCTGTACTCTGTGGTGGTGGACCCTGTGGTGCACCATACCCTTTAAAAGACACAAAACAAAGTCCATATAAAAATCATGTGTAAGAATGAATGCCACTGCGGTTGCAAATTAAGTAACAAAATATCAGGCAACATAAATAAAGTTAAGAGCATAGTATAATGAAGCAAACTTTAATAAATTCAATATAAAATATGCAAATAAAAGCATAACAAAAAATGAGAGTAGTGATGGTTGCACCATTCATAATGTCTAAAGCAGTATATGCCTCATGTTAGATCGGACAAGAAGTAGTTAGCATTGGTAGAGGGTGGAGGGGAAGCATCCAGTGTGAACAAAGATCACAGATAGAGCCCTATAAGGCAACCTCTTTCCACAGGCTCCCTACCTCGAAATAGGCCTGCTACGGAGGGCTCAGTCTGGAAGGGAGAGGGGTTTGGGAGATGCTGTACCATGGATGCTTGACCAAAAGATTCTGACACGCAGGCAGGAAGAAAGAGAGACAGCACAACAGACATTTAGAAAGTTAGAGACACCCAAAGAACAAGACCAGAGAAATTTCATATCACACTGAAGAATGAATATTAAAGCTGAGGGCAGCATATGCACTTAACAGCACAACAATCTTATCCATGTCAGTTCAAGAGACAAACGGCATCCAGTGGAGAAGACTATAGGCTTGTTACATATTTATATATGTGTCATCCCCTGGCACTGAATTAGTGCTTTATGTTTCCTGAGGAACATAGCCGGGGATGGTTCGCCATCATAGTACCTGAGATTAAGTGTTCTATCCGCACTGTTCGTTTGTAATTGGCTGATACAGACGAGCTTGAATCAATAAAGGGATTGTATTGATCTACAGTGGAAAAGGAAACAAAATCATTCACTTTAGCAAATGATCTAATGTTTATTTTTTGCAGTGGCACTTTAAAATGGCATACATGTGTCAATGTCATTTTATAAGCATAAAGGTTTAATTATGTATTTTGAATTTTGGAATAAGGAAAATAAAACGATATGTGGATTCTCTACAAATGATGGGATGGCAGAAGACATTTTGTAACATTCATCTTTATGGAGAAATACAATGAGTGATTTTGCACCAGAGCACATTGAGTCTGAATTATTGTGACAGCAATGGAGTCCTTATGGCAATGAGGAACTCTCAGTGACTATAACGAACCTAAGAACTAGGTTTGAATGGGATGAGGAAAACAAAGTGTGTTTACCACCAAATATCTCATGCCCTGATGTCCTAGAGGAAAAACTAACACCATCAGACGACACAACAGGTAGATGAGCAGGATCAACAACAAGTTTGGTTAAGAAAGGGTTTAAGTTTGGGATGGAGTCATCGACAGCTTCAGAAGAAGAGAAAGGATCTGAGCAGGCAAAGGGGAGAAAGAGAGAAAGAGAAGAAGAACATATTCGAATAGGAAGGACTTTAGAATGAGACATTAACATGGAGAAGACTACAGCATGCAGAATCTCTGATGTTAAAACGAATGGAGAAGTTTATAAGTCCTACCTCCCCACGGTGCGGCTATTGAAGGCCCAGGTTGCATGGATGGTTGAAAGGTGGTTTGCAGGTCAAAAAGGTCACTCTCCATCTTCAGGGCGCTAAGAGTAAAAGATAAGAACATGAAAATAGTATGGACACTAAAAAAAATTAAGATAAGATAACACTAATACCTGAGAACCTCTAATGTGTGTCAAAGCCTGTAGCAGACTGCTCACCCATTAGAACAGCTGGGAGTGGAAAACAAGTCTATGGCAGGAGCTGTACTGATGCTGGCTGCAGTGGTGGAAACTGGAGATGTGTCTGTGGTGGCGAATGATGGCCTCTTGGACAGTTCCTTCAGCCTCTGCTCCTGGATAAAGATATGACAGTGTACAGAAATATTTAAGTAGAAAAACATACTTTCATCAGGCTTCATAAACTTTATTAGACGCAGCAATGGTTTGATAAGTCACCTTCAATGCCTTTAGTCGTGCCTGCTCCTCCTCCAGAGCTGCCTGTTTCTCTCTCTCGTCCACTTTGGTAAAAGACATGCCAGTGTTGGCCAGGGATGACACAGCATTGGAAAGCGTGCTTGCCCTTTAAAAGCCAAATAAGTGTTATACTAAACCATTCTAAACACAAAAACTATGAATGAGCTCTCACTTAAAAACTATACGCACAGTGTGTATTATTCCTAAACATAAATAATTAATATGGTTTGATGTGAATGAATTCTAGCATAAATGGGCTAAGCTCTCAAACAGTCAGTAAGCCTGTAAGTAAGTATATAAATTAATTAGGAAAACATACAAGTGTGATATTGTGTGTGTGTGTGTGAATGTGTTGGTTTCACTTTTTCCATCTCTCTCCTCGTGGCAGTCCATATTATTTCAGGTTATCATTCAATAACTAGTTAATAACTGGTTAATAAACAAATGATTTTAAATAATGTGTGCTGTTGACATAACAAATTCATGGAATCAAGGAGAATCTGAACCAAACCATTGTTCTTCAAACTCACTCTCACCTACTACTTTATAGAAAAAAAATTCTTATATTTATTTGTTTTATATTAATGTTATTTTGTATTTACTGTGATTATATATAATTTCATACAAGCACCACACTTACTGAGAAGGAATTAGTTTAAATATATATAATTATCTTAGGGGCCTAAGACTTCTGCAAAGTACTGTACATATACATACACACATACATATATATATATATATAAAAACACCCCACACACAACAGCTGGAGTCTGGAAGGTGACCATTTACATCCACATAACCGGCATGAAAATTAGGGCCAGGGGGAGTGTTCAATGCCATGTATGTGTTAAATGCATATGACACTGACAAACACAAATAAATGCATTCTTCATGTACAACGTTCATTCATTCATCATCTGTAACCGCTTATACAGTTCAGGGTTGCTGTGGGTCCAGAGCCTACTCAGAATTACTGGTTGCAAGGCAGGAACACACCCTTGAGGGGGCGCCAGCCCTTCACAGGGCGACTGTTTCAAGGTCTATTTGTTGGTTTTATTTGCTGTTAACAAATATTATATTTGATGTGCAAAGTGCAAAGCTGCTGTGAAATTCAATGATTTTCCCATTATCTTTCTATAGCCAGTTGGCAAATCACTACAAATACACTGTGCAAAATTTAATTTATTTATTGTGTATTGTATAGATACTGTATTTTATTTTAGCCTTGTTTTTTTGTTCTACATTATGTCCAGGTGTCCGTGTCAATATGATGGTATTGCCTCATGCTTACAAATTAATGCAAGAACTCGTTAATGCATAAAAAATAAAGTAGGTGGTATTTGGAAGTTATTTAAGGATCTCTAGTAAAATTCCCTGTTTTGTTACCCGTTCCTGTGATTTATTGGTGTGATCAGGTTTAATGTGTAAATCATGAATGCAGAATGAATTACCTGCTGGCTGCAGTGGAATCTTTCACTTTCTTTCCCTCTAAAGAGGCCAGGTGCTGTTCTAAGGCATCCAGCAGGCTACTGGGAGCCTAGAACAAAGCAGGAAGTTCAGTCATGTACTCAGGAACCATAAACCAGATAATAAAAAGAGTAGAAAGTTTTCAACAAACATCACAAAGGCAAGAATTCCAGGGAAGTGCAGAAAAAGTGAGTAAAGAAGTACTTACACACACTGTAAACTGAAGGTGGACAGGAAGTGGAAAGATAAGGATAGATACAGAATATAAAGGTGGTACTGGTCAGAGTCCCAGTTTAAGCACTTCAAAAATCATCTACATACTATTTTAGTCTTCATATATCCATCCTTACACTTGGTACATATTTTAAGAATATTGTACTTTTACTTTGCAAAATATCTATGTTCATAATGAAAAATTGTTATATTTATAGTAAATAATGTGAGATTTATTAATACATGACTGCTGTTTCATAAGTATTCTCCAATCACCTAGTCACACCTGCACCTAAAACACCTTTATTTGCTGTAGACAGTGAAAATTAAGAAAAGAGAAGTGAGAAAATCTTTGTTCACATGCAGTTTCATGCATTTAGCAATCTGTCAGACATTTCAGAGTGAAGAGAAAGAGAGTAGTAAAGGTTTGGAGAATACTAACAAGAGTTAGGAAGAGTTTACAAGTTATCTCAAGGAAGAAAGATTCTGCAGAAACATTCAGCATTGTACATCAGAACTGGGTGATCTTACCTGTGATAGGTCTGGAATGTCCCCTCTGTCTATCCCCACCTGCTGTCAAAGGCCAAAACACAACAGTGTTAAAACAGTGATAGCTTTTAACAATCCATTTGACAATCACAACACATCAAGACAAGAGCTAGTCACCTCAGCCACTTTGAGGAACTCTGAGATTCGAGTCATTCTAGTGAGGAACTTCTTGTAAATATCCAGGCCTTCTTTGCACTGAACCTTCTTCATGTCAAAATACTTCTCTGTAGAGGGAAGGCAAACACTTCAGATTCACTTTTATACCTTAATCACTTGATACATCTGTACTGGTCAGACAAGACCAACTGAAAATGACAGCAACATCTAAACCAAGGTCATTTTAAAATGTAATGGTGTCAATATAGCATTTTCAAATGATATTTCATAACAGGCATGTGAGCAGATCAGTGTACTCTCACTATTATGAGAAAAGGAGGACAGTCACCACATCTCACCCAGGTGGTGGGGGTTGTAACATTAGCAGTGACATCATACTGAATCTGACCTTGAACATTGGAAGACACTACACACAACTGAATTTCCCCTTCAGATTAAAGGTACAGTGGTAATAAACCTCAAATCATGTTTTTTATTTTGAATGAGATTTGAATTAATATTAAGATGGCATTCCATCTTTATATGGGTAAATGTATTAAAAAATAATACAACTTTTTTTAAAAAGTGCTAAATACTAATTAAGGGTTGAGCAATAATGTTCAAATATGCATTAATCCCAACAGACTTTAATAAACTTTATACAGGTGAGTGCAATATGGCTTCTGCTAAAATTTGTAATAATGTATAATTTATAATTTTGCTGCATCATAAAAAGAAATCATTTAATTGGTGGCAGCAAAGGGAGAATATCTCCAAAACACAAAGCACATGTAAAGCACAATAAGCAAAAGCAAGCAGCAGCATTGTCCTAGAAATAATTGCAATAAACAATATTATTATCATTTTAAGACCATTTTATGCCACTGATAAAATTAATATATAGGAGTATAATAATGCAATGACAACCCTTTAACTGCAAAGAAATTTTAGCAGAAACATATTGCCTTAGAATATTCAGACACTTTGGAATAATTGGAATATAGCTCATATTTCATTATCCTAAATTCAAAATGCAAAAATAAAATTAAATCACTCTTAATAAAAAATGGACATAAGTCCAAAACTGAGAGCAGAGAAAACCAGAGTGAGTGGTTAAAATACCTGTGGTGTTCATGCTTATGTAAAGAAACACACCAGTAAACACAATGGGCAGTATTGAGGTTAGCGAAATTTGTGAAGTAACGTACACATATTGTTTGATAAGTCCATTGTGTAATTATTATGAGAGGCCTACTACTACGACGACGTCATAAAAAATGAATTAACGCAGTAATTCAGTACGGCTGTGAATAAAAACTGAACAGCAATACAAAGTGTCCTCATTTATCCCTGTTTGTGGCCAGCCTTACCCAGCAGGTTGATTATTCCCTCGTTGTAAGCTGCAAAAAGCCTGATTGAATCTTTGAAGAGAAGCATGAATGCTGCATTGATCACTCCATTGGTGAGCTCGTTGGCATTGACCTAGAAAGAGAACAATCATTTTATCTTTCACCCAGAAAGTTTTACTTCAAACTTGGGCACTTTAAAAGTGAGTGCACATGAGGTGGGAATTTTAACGGGATTTAAAAAGTGGTGTCCAGCTGCTTGTCAAATGATGGAAACTCACATTAAAGTCTAGAAGGGCATCCATCTGGTTTTGGATGATTGGGATTGTTTTAAGAAGCTTCTCAGTGTTCATGGTTCTCATCACTCCATCAACCCTAAAGGAAAATGTTATTTGTTTTAAAATGAGGTCAAATGGCATATGACCGGGGATCAGCAGGCAGGTTTAGTACATGGCCTACTGCAACAGCTTATTCCTGTCTGTCTCTTGCACAGATTCAATTCTACCATATTCTTTGTCAGTTTTGTTTCCTAATATCTCTCCACATCATTTAAAATATGGAATGTTTACTTCTTCGTTGTAGTATTTTTATTCAGTTCCTTCTGAAAACTTTTACCAACATTAACCAACAATTTCTCACCATACATTCAAGCGCAAACCATCAACAACAATCAGCAAGAACACTGTACAAGTATGCAGTTAATACAATGATGAAAGATGAAAGACTCCTAAATGGACTTGTTACAAGGTCAGAAGTATGTGGAGGAAATTTGTTGGTTTATTCATTGCCAATAATCATAACTCCTTTCTCTAAAATAAAAAGACCCTGAGCCAGGAGCCTTGTGTTTCTATATTTTTAAGAGGGTGGGATAATGGAAACTATGAGGTTACGTTCAAGGCATTTTGAATTGGATCATATGAATTGGGATTCACCCGAACACTGTACAGTAATACCTTGACTTACGAATTTAATTCGTTCTGTGACCAAGCTCGTAACTCAATTTGCTCGTATATCAAATTAAATTTCCCCATTAGTCCGTACCAGCCACATCAATTTTTTATTAAATTGTTTTTGTTACGTGTTTTTAAATAAGAAAAATGTAATTTATAATTAACAAATAATGTATAAAAAATAATAATGCATGATAAAAGAGAATGTAAAGAAATAAACTGGTTCTATTACGTGTATTTACCTTGAAGAGGTAGACGAATATGCTGGCATAGGTGAAGGAGGTTGGCGGAGGAGGATGGGGGAGTTTTTCTTTCTGTGCTCTATCGATACACACTTGCTACAATGCTACAAAAATCAGATGTTTGTATCTCAAGACAACTACGTGAACTGAACACTCACTGGGCTACCTAGTGGCAGGTGGCAGAAGCTCGTTCACTCATAATTCAGATCTTAGCTCGCATCATAAAGCAAAAAAAAAAATCAGAGAGCGATGACTCATATCTCGGAAAATTCGTAAGTTGATTCACTCGTAAGTCAAGATTTCATTGCATTTGATACATAAAGTAATCCCATTAGTGTACACTGTTGGCACTTTGTCTGAACTGAAGATGAGTGGAGAAAATGATGCCTAAACACTTTTTTATTTATAGGAGCAAGTTAAAACTGTTCCTCTAAACAGAATGAAATGATTCTGAATCAGGTGAATTGGACATCCATTTCATTTAAAATATTTAAATGTATCTGTTAAGGAAACTGGTTCAAACAGTCACCAACTATCCCAGCATTTAAATATATTATTTAAAGTGAGACATCTCATCAAAGGAAGCTTTCCTCAAGTTACTTACCCACGTTTTACTTTTGTAAAATCAAAAGCAACCTGCCGATATGACACAGCTTTTTCATTTAGATACCGGCTGTACCTCCGGATAAAAGTGGACATATCATAGCCTACAAAAGAAAAGAAATAGGAGAATAAAGGAAAACCAATACATATAAAACAAGGCTGCAATCTAAGTAATTTTAAATTACTTCAGTATTAAAACGTGAATAATCTGAATTAACATGTAGAAACCACTCTTTAATCATCCAGACTTTCTAAACTATAAATATGTAGCTATACGTTAAGCAGATTCACCTACTGAATAAAAACATTTAAGGGAAAAAAATATATATATATATTCCACTGCGCCAAATACAAATTTAAAACAGCAAAACGTGGTGTGGAACAGTGGAAAGAAATAGAGAAAAAAAAAGTCCTGAGTGTGCAGGTGGAGAACTGCAGATGTATATATTAATTATTTGAAAAGCCGAGATGATGCACTGTACCTTGTAGCCCACTTTTATCCAAAAAGTTGCTGAGGTTAAATAACGTGTTCCTGGAGGCCAAGTACTGAACAAAACGCTGCAATGCAACATATAGCAGAATGGAGTTACACATTCCAGTGTTTTGCAACACTCTTCACAAACATTGAAGCAGATGACCCTGAATACTAAAAGCTGCCACTAACACTTACCTCGTTGCCATAGACCATGAGGTGGTGTGTTGTGATGAGGGATTTAAAGACAACCACCCAGCTTGTGTTGGTGGTCCTCTCAAAAAGCGAGTCAGCCAGCTGAGGAATGTTCACGTTCATTTCATTGGTACAATGGATGAGATCTACGATAAAAACAAAACAATGCAACAAGCAATTACAACTAGAAGGTCAGTAATGTCAATGCAATGAAGAAACCATTCCTCAAAAACTACAAAATTCAACACAGTGTGTACTGTAAAGCAGACAGCAATCCTACAAAAAAGATGACTCAGGAGACTTGAGTCCAATTATAATGACTCTGAAGTTCTGTATACTTCAGAGTAACCCACATAATTCAGAATAATCTCTTCAAGTATAAGACAGCAATTTGCGTAGGATTATATAATAAAACACATGTATTGCACGACACCTCAAATAATGGGGCATGTAGGATGAAAAAACAGTGAAGTGCCAGACACAAACCATGGAAACATTCCTTCCAAGTTAATCTAGTCCTAATGCTGACAAGCCACACATAACCACATAAGTATTTCACATGCTGACAGGAAACCTCCTAAAAATGTATTACAGATTCTACCTTTTCCTACTGGGCTTTTGTTGACAGATCATGTCACAAAACTCACTAAGTCCTATCAAACTGGAGCACACTAATAAGAGCTGCACAAAGAGGTGTTATTAACTGAAAGTGAGGCTTTACATTCAGGTAAGCATGAATGGTAGCAATTAATAAGATATAGCCTATTAAATGGTACATCTGCTCCATTGCAATTCAGTATTTCTGACTAATTCTGATGTCACTTGACACACATTAATGCTGTTTAATGTTATTTTGGAAAATCCACAAACAAAAGACACTTTCTTATACACATATGTACAGTCTGTTATAAACTATTTTTTTCTTACACCCGTCATAATTTAAGGTTTGCATCTTCAGTTGTCCATAAAATTTTTAAGGGACATAGACTTATTACCAGTTTGTAACTCCAACTCCTAAGGCGTTCCTGTTTAATGAACGACTGTTATATCGGCCGGCCGATTAATCAGGCCGATTTTTGCCATTTTTTTAATGTAATCGGCATAGGCCGATATATTAGCACAAGACGCCAATATTTACACAATGCACACAGGCAATGCTGTGGGCAGCTCCATCATTCTGGCTGTTAGAGCGCCCCTTGCGTCCATTTTGTCATCTTACAGGCAGACATCATTGAGGTACAGGAGTACAAGCCTCCAACCTGTAGCTGCATGCTGTCTCATCAGAGAAAACAGTATGAATTATTTTCTCTTCTTCAGCTCTCACTATTTGTTACTGGCTGCTCTTTGTAACATACACTCAATAATCTGCTATCATAAACAACTGAGTTGATAGTTGTAACCTAGAAACCCAGCGTTATTTTGCCTCTTATTTCGCTCATTGTTCGGCGGCACCTATAATAAAAAAAATAAATAAATCACTCATTGTTATATCTGTCAGTATATGTCAAGTACTACAGGTCAAAAGTCGACAAATAATGTACCATATTAAAGCTTAAAGTTAAAGTTTTCATTGATTTAATCATTTTATATATAATCCCACGGATAAATAAATATCTTTGCTATGTCATTGGAAATTTTTATAACAAAAATATTAGTGACAGTACAGATTTTTCACGGCACCATATTTGAGTCAGTGTGTACATAACATACACCAATCGAATGGTCAGACTTTCAGGATCACGAAGATGTACACTAAACTGTAGGACTAAGGAATTAAAGCCAAAAAAAATAAGATAATCCAAACTTCAGGTTTCTTCCTCATCAATGACAAAACTGCTGCTACTCGAAGTCTGAAGAGCCCACAAGCGGCTCAGACACAAAATTTGCACAGCAGCGCTTATTTTTGATAGTCCCCTTCAAAACTAAACTAAATGTGAGTCTTTCCATCAAACCGTTCGTGAGTAATCCTCATGGTTGTGTGAAGAGTACTGGCCGAAAAACAATCCCGAAAAAAATAGTATACCTTTTCAAAAAATAATTAAAATATGATCCCCGTGGTCCCATGTCACACCTACTGCCGCGCAGCTCAGTAGGCGCTCAGCTTTCCAAAAACATGTCAATCAAGTCTGTAGACAAATCAGGGGCAGAGTTATGGCAATGCGCACCCAAGCAGGAGGGACAAACACGCAGCAGAGCGCATATGTTTTCAGCGCCTAACAGACCCAGACACCGCAAGAGAGACTCAAACTGCTCTGTTTGACAGCCACAAGCTCCACAAACAATAATCAAGTCAATAAACATGTTACAAAGCTTAGATGTCTTTTACTAGTTACATTTCCCCCACTGAGGACATTTAAATGCAGCAGGGGCTTTGGGGGAGGGTGCCTTGCTCTACAGCCAATCAGAGTGCAGCTCTTGCCTTTTAACATGTCAGTCATTTAAAGGAACACTGTACTCTGTGAGAAACAAGTGTAAACATCAGAAATAAACTCAGTACATCATAATAAAACACACCATACCTAAGGGTTTTTACAGTTTGGTGAGGGGTAAACGGCCACTTTGTGAGGGAAAGGAGACGAGTTTCTTATAGAAAGTAAAGAAAAACACTAAGTTGTTGACACTAGGTCTAGACAACATATATACAATGTAATTTTGCAGTAAAAGTAATCATTTTCCTTGAGGAGAGCTTGGGGTCTAAAGAGACACTTGGAGAGGCCATCTGTCCACTGTCTGTTTCAGCTTGAATAACTTCAAATCAGTAGGAGGCATCAACTCCAAAATTTATCTGATGAAAGTAGACCCCTGGAGACACAATTTTAAAAAGAAAACTCATTAACTCTTCAGTTTATAGTCACTAACATTTTTTTTTTTTAAATAAGACAAGCGCCTACATTTTTTGTGGTTTTCATAAGCTTTTGACCTCATTGACTTCATATATATTTCAGGACCTCTAAATGGTTTCTTTTACAAATTTGAAGGGTTTTCTGTAAAAATAAATCATGATAATGCCTCTGGTTTATTCACTGCCTGAGGAATGGGAATATCGGCTTTACATATCGGCCATCGGCCACTACTGCTGTCTAAAAATAGGCATCGCATCGGCCATCAAAAAACCCATATTGGTCGATCACTATTTCTGTTCTTTTTAAAGGCTAAGCACCACTTAATGGAGCCTCCATGAATATTTCACATTATTTTAGTTACTGACATGTATAAGTATGTATTAAAATGAAAATAGCATGCTTAATGTGCTTTAAAACTGACAATTTTATTAAATTGACGGAAAAACCTGAGCTCGCTACGGAACTTCTTGAATGCAACCATGACGTCACTGGTGGACAACAGCTGAACAACACCGCAGTTAAACACCGTTATGACTGACTTGTTAGGATAGTATCTAGCTAGCGATAGCTAAATAACAAACGTTATTCATGACAACAGCCTAGCAATAAGCTAAACTCAAATTTAGAGGTACCGTTATTCTTGTAAATGTGATCGAAGTCGAACTCGAATTCATCCGAATAAACCTCCGTAATGCAACTACGTAGCCTAGTATGAGTCACCAAGTTTAGCAAGTCAAGCTAACGTTAACTAACACCAATTAAAACAGGCGAAGTAAGTGTACTTACCCTGTTTACCTCCATGTATACAGAGGCTCTTGAACGCCTTTCGTTGGTTTCCTTACATGCCCATATTGTTGGAATAGCGCCAGTGAAATAAGCACTACAGATAACGAAGTGAGCGGGTCCTTTCCAAAGTGCCCGTCTAAAGTTGACAGATTTAGTCCATTTTCTGGATATTTTGGGATCTTTGGGCCATTTGTGCACAGATTTCCCACTGTACATTGAATTATTGCAGCCAAAAACAACACACCTTTTCGTTTTGCATTAAATTAAATGCGACTTCTATAGTTGTTGTCCACCATCTACGTCACATGCAAGATGCCTATTAGAGTTTCCGAACACCGTTGGGGGGTGGACCAACAGTCTTTTAAACCTTATTCCGTGAATTAGTAAGAAATAATATCTTTTCCGACTATCAATAAACACAAGTTAGGAACTCAAATTCCACTGTATTTATTTGTTTGACACTTTCATATAACTGGTGCTTAGCCTTTAAAGTGGTCCAGTGTGCTTTGTGAATGGGTGACTTCTGATCACATGGCTGCCAGGATTGGCATAAACCAGCCACCTTCAAAATGCTGCTAGCTTTAATTCAGCAAGTGACCTTTCCGTGTACAAGGCTTGTAACTACTAAAAATAAAAGTCACAAAAAGGGTCTATACAGCAATATATTTCCTATTGTGATTAAACTTTAAGAAAATTACTCACATCAATGACAGTGTATCTGGGTAGTTGAGAAGTGCACTAATGAGCAGGGGAGGGTATGAAGCAAGGTATGTTGAGCTCATCCAGGGAAAACATTAATTTCCTCTGAAGACTCAAGCTGACCCGAATCCAATAACTCATGGTGAAAACCAGTCGGTATTGTGCAGAGATGTGTGTGAGGAGCAAAAGTCTGTTACAAGACATCTCCTCAAATGGCTTTAGATACATGCATAAAATAATGTGCGATAGTTAGTGCTGGCCTATATGAGCGCAGGTCAATATCATGATTAATTGTACATTTTACCATGATTATGATTAATGAAAGATTATTTTGGTTTTGTATGTTTGACCCTCAAAGTTCAGTGACTACAGATTGGTAGTGTGGTTTTAAAGAGACAGTACGTAAACACACGCTGGGGACATAACAGAACTTAAAAGAAAATATTAAAACTTTGATATAATCAATATAGACAAGATTATTCATTCATTCATCATCTGTAACTGCTTACCCAGTTCAGGGTCGCGGTGGGTCCAGAGCCTACCTGGAATCATTGGGCGAAAGGCAGGAATACACCCTGGAGGGGGCGCCAGTCCTTCACAGGGCAACACACACACACACACTCACATCTATGGACACTTTTGAGTCACCAATCCACCTACCAACATGTGTTCTTGGACTGTGGGAGGAAACCCACGTGGACACGGGGAGAACACCCCAAACTCAAAGACAGTCACCCGGAGCGGGACTCGAACCCACAACCTCCAGGTCCCTGGAGCTGTGTGACTCTGACACTACCTGCGGCACCACCGTGCCGCCCTATAGACAAGATTATGTCAATTACAAGTTCTGAACATTGGTTTTAATTAATTTTTGATTAACTGCCCAGCCCTAGCAATAGTCATGTAAGTTTCATTTATTTATTTTTCATTCATATTCTTACACATAATTGTAGAAAAAAGCATAACACACACTTTCACAGAAGCCTCTAGGGGTGCAACAATACACACATTTCACAATACAGTACACATGGCTGTTTTTGCTCTACATTAAAATACATTTTTGATACAACATGTAGAAAGAACATGCTTTTAATTTCCCTTTTTTGATGTAGAGGTCAAAGAGGCCAATACAAGCACAAGAGTATATTTAGAAAGGACGACTGGTACCAGAAATTTTTATAGAAAAATAGAAATATATTAAAAAATGGGGACATGGTGCTAACTTTCTTTCTAAAAGCAGAGCTTCTAGTTTTTCAGCATTGACCTGCTGCTTTTAGCGCCCCACAAAACAACCCCCTGTAGGAGGGACTATGACTTCATTGGCTGCCGATTGGCTAAATAAAGGTGACGACCTTTTCATGGTACAAGTAACCCCAAACACTTTCAGTCATGTTTGTCTGGGATCTGAGGTGTTTGCTGTTCTGAGAACAACTACAGCTTCATTTAAACGTTTACTGTCTATGTGAAGGTGAGAGTTTAGTGTTCTACCAAGTCTTGTACCGTTGTTAGGTATAGCTTTGAATTTTGTTTTTGAAGTGAATTGTCCCCCATGTACCCTCCCCAGAACATCTCTCGACAAGCAAGTCACTACTGTATTCAACTTAATTAATGAAAGATGGTCTCATTCTTGCATAGCGATATAGATACAGCTATCCTGCTGAATTTGTTAGACCAAAGATAGGTCGATAGTCCTTGTTTAAGACATAGATAGGCTTCTATTTCCAAGAACAAAACACAACCAGGACTTTGACAAGGGTGCTAGTCATTCATAGACATCAAGGTCAGGCTTATCATGAGTTGGGGATACTACACATGCTTCCTACACTGAAATGAAAGACTGTCCACATCAGTTCTGGGGGCAAATTGGTCCTAACAATCTAAGAAAAACTGTACCAGTTAGTTTTCATTAAAACATGTCAAATAAAGGAATAGTCAGATGTTAACTAGGCTACAGATAAAGGGCTCATATGATGTGATCTGCAAGTGATTAAATCCATTTCACAGCTGCAAAATGAAATCCTCCAGAGGTTATTCCCAACCAGTAATTTTTACCTGCCTTTCTCTGTAGCCTATAAATGTAGGAAGGAAGCATAACACTCTGGGATATTTAGCTCTATCTTTGAAGATTTCCCCTCCAGTGAAAACCAAGTTTTTTAACTTGTTTATCATGTCCTTGTGGTGTTTTTTCATATGCCAGAAGTAGTATCACGCAAAGAAGTTAGTGCCATGGCTGAGCATTTCCGCTTTAAATCTAGTGTTTCCAAGACAGTCTCAAATGAGTACATTCCCACAGACAGGGTTTCGTATGTCATAAACTTAGAGAACCAATCATCTCAACCTGAGGGGCAAGGCTTTCAAGCTGCAGCCTAGTGGTGGAGTTATAAGTGGAGATAGAGGTGGGGACTATTTGCATATACACAGATCCTTGTGTATTGATGGAAGTGGTGAAAATATACATCTAAGCAATAGGGATTTTATTCTGGGAAATATCATGTAAATATGTACTTTTACTTGTTGACCAAGAGGGCAGAAAAATAATGTAATCTAAGTAGCTACACTTGAACCATGGCCACTGATACATTCCAATCAGCATAAGGCTGAAATTCAGCTTCTTATTGGAATTTTTGGTTCCACCTTAAAAGGTGCAGCAGTTACAGGTCCCCTGAACGCAACTGCTGTATATTTTAATGTGGAACGGAAAATAAGGGGCTGGTGAATATGGATCAATTTATTTTTCAATACAATCGCTCTCTCTCCTTCTGTGTCTATCTCTCTTCATCTGTCTCTGTCTCTCTCTTTTAGCTTAGCATCACTGGGGCCTGTCCATTGTGGGCTCCGTTAACGTCGCCATATCACTACCACACAGCAGGGCTACCGCTCTCAGAGAAACCACCAACATCACCCACATCCACAACACTGTCAACTCCGAAGGCACTTACAGTCCAGATGTTTCTTCTTCGGACCCATGATTTCGTGTGTCGTTGCCTTACACACGGTTTTGGAGACAGCAGATCCGGTAACGCTGTGCTGAGCGGCCGTTATCCGGTCGGTAATGCTCTGCCCCGACATCTTTCACACGATTAACGCACAAACGCCTCTATCTGAAACAAAACCACACTAGTATAACCGTCCTACACCTCGGCGCTCCGCGTTCCTCTTCCTTGTCGTGAAACGCGGAATGTAACGACTGTTAACGTTAAGCGGTCTGTATCTCAAACACTAGCAGAAAGAAACAGGCGGTAACGTTAACGGTTAACACTCACTATCCACACACCGAGAGGGTTAAAAGCATCTACCGAGCCGTTACATTGTTAAAAAAAAACCCAAATGATAATTCACAGGTGACCCCTCTCCTGTCCACACGCCTCGCCCCGAATCCCCGGTAATTTCTCCGTCACCGTGTCTCTCCGGCTCCGCTCGGGCTCAGGACCGAAGGCATTCGGTGAAATGGCGGGCCTCAGCTGAGCTCCAGAGTCGAACTGGGAATCGACTCCCCAATGAGTCGATTAAACGATTCCAGAGCTGGGATTTGGGAGATAGCCCTACAAAACACTTTAAATCACACAGGTACAGTTAACTGCAGTCATATGTTTATATTTTTGGTTCGTGACAAACGAACATGTAACAGTTTAAGAGGGTTGCAACCAACTCCTAGCGTATTAGAGGCCTGAAAAAGATGAAAGCAATATAGTGAGAGATTCCAAAAGGATATAATCAGTTATAAAGGCACTTCAGATTCCACAGAGAGCACAAAAAGAAACATCCAAATATCTGTTTAAAAATAGTTCCATGGAGTCAATAATTGTTTTTATTTAAAGCATATTGTCTTGACTATATAATGAAATAATTAGAAATATATCTAAGGCATGTTAATGTCTACAATTAAGTCAGGCTGGATTCCAGTTTAGTCAAATCGAAAAATTGAAATTCATGGTAAGAAGAAATTATTCCCAAAGCTGTGGATTGAGAAAAAATATTGTCATTCTCCATTAGCTATTAGCTGTTGTTGACTCTTTAAAAGTAATTGCCCGGGTAAATTTTAATATAGTATCACATTTAAATCAAATGTTCTATTGTCTTGTTTTAGAATCGAGATTATTGCGTGGAATCGACTCAATTGATTAATAAAACTGGGAATCAAAATTAGAGTCGACTCTACATTCCCCGGACTCGAACAGCCCTACTTCAGAGATGTTTCTACACCAGTTTTCCGACAGGAAACGCTTCCTGCGCTGGGATTGGCGTGTGGAATTTGCGTTCTGTGATATGATTGGCTCATAGTTAAGCGAAGGTGAAGTATTCTCCAATCACAGCGCAGGACGAGGCAGAACTCGTCTGAAAACGGGTGGGACGAAACAGCTGAATATAGACCACTCCATTAGATGATCTTGAACTAAGAATTTGAAACCACAGAACAAATATTAATACAAACTTTTTGTTAGTTACTAAATTACGTTACACATTTTATCTATTGATAAATTAATATGATTTAAATTAATTTCCTAGTTTCCTAATAACATTTTTTACTGGTTTCAGCTACCCACGGAAAATCCATCACTGACGTTAATCATGTTACTTCTACCCAATAAAATGCAGTGTCAAAAGCAGCTCATTCAGGTCACAGATTATTTCCGATCCTTAAAGCACCACAAGTTGTGTAAGCATCATAAAAAATTTGATCTGTTATCAGTAACCTTTCATCAGGATTATGAGTAGTCTTGTTTTGTGTGTTACACTAATGTCTTTGCATGCAGACATTAGTGGAAATAGTTAAAGTTGCATTTGGTTCTTAACCTGTGGTGGTCTGTTACCTGTAAACCTTGTGTAAAGTACATGAATAAATTCAGGGCAGCAGACTAAAGAACCACAACAATTAAATGACTCGGATTAAAGGATTAACGTGGCTTGGTTGTTGGATATTAATGTAGACTCCTGCTCACTCGCTTTCTGACCCAGAGTACACATATTGATCTGAGAACCTCGTTTTAGTCTTGTTTTCTGTGTCCACATTCTGCTTTTCCTAACCTCCTGATTCATCAATAAATCTCCACAAGGGGGCGATACATTACTTCCATATGTAGAACCAAATTCCAGCATAGTTTCTGTTTTAAATGATCGTATGCAGGTCATCCAGCATGACTCAGTGTTCTGTGTATAAGACAAATGTACCTTTATGGCTCATCTTTAAGATGCAAAGTTAGAAACAGTAGCCCATCTAATGCTGCTCCAGGGACCTGGGGTTGGGTGTTCAAGTCCCGCTCCAGGTGAGGAGGAGTTGAGTGTGTTCTCCCCGTGTCCATGTGGGTTTCCTCAGAATGTTCCGGTTTCCTCCCACGGTCCAAAAACACATGTTGGTAGGTGGATTGGCAACTCAAAAGTGTCCATAGGTCTGAGTGTGTGAGTGAATGTGTAAGTGTTTGTCACCCTGTGAAGGACTGGTGCCCCCTCCAGGGTTTGTTTCCAGGGTTTGTTTCCATACTGTGTTCCCTGGACACACCTTGGCCCTGAACTGGACAAATGGTTACAGATTATGAATGAATGAATAGTAATAGATTTGGTAAGCAATTTCCCTTTTCAGGCTCATCTGATTCAACTCACAAGTTAGTAACCAGCTTTATTTATTGTTTGAAAAAGCCTGAGTGACATTTTCCCCTCCACAAAGCTGTGTATTTGCTTTCAAATTTCATATGAACCAGAAATCTTAGCACATTTTTCTTCCATAATGTGACTGATATCTAAAGGAAACACAATATCAGAGAGGATGATTCTAGCTAAGTGTTTTGGCTATTACAATAGGTGTGGTATATTTTAAAGTCTATGAAATATAAAATTTCATGGAGGCAGTCAAATGTTTATTTTATTCAATATTATAAAATATATTTTCTGGATTAGTTCCACTAGAATTCCCAAAGCTCTATCACTCAAGATAACACAGTGCAACTACTCCACAATCCAGTGCTGGGGGGATTAGATCCCTTTAGCTGTCAGTGGGCTTTCAGTGTTGTAACATTAGGCTCATGTGAAGTTGTTCCCAAATGAATCAATTCATGTTTCTGTACTGAGATTTTATCAGCTCTGTGTTTGTGTGTACAACTGAAGATCTGTTGTAGACTTTAATGAAACTAATAAAAGTATAACCTATTTTCCTAAGTATAACCATGGTAAACTATACTGAAATGTTGAAATGTACCTACATGTATATATATATATATATATATAGAGAGAGAGAGGGTAAGAGCACAGTTTTGCTCAAAATATTGCAATGCACACGACATTATGGGTGACATACCAGAATTCAAAAGAGGACACATTCTTGGTGCACGTCTTGCTGGCGCATCTGTGACCAAGACAGCAAGCCTTTGTGATGTATCAAGAGCCACGGTATCCAGGGTAATGTCAGCATACCACCAAGAAGAACAAAACACATCCAACAGGATTAACTGTGGATGCAAGAGGAAGCTGTCTGAAAGGGATGTTTGAGTGCTAACCCGGATGCTATCCAAAAAACATAAAACCACAGCTGCCCAACTTTCCTGTTTCCACCAGAACTGTCCGTCGGGAGCTCCACAGGGTCAATATACACGGCCTGGCTGTTATAGCCAAACCTTTGGTCACTCATGCCAATGCCAAACGTCGGTTTCAATGGTGCAAGGAGCGCAAATCTTGGGCTGTGGACAATATGAAACATATATTGTTCTCTGATGGGTCCACCTTTACTGTTTTCCCCACATCCGAGAGAGTTACGGTGTGGAGAAGCCCCAAAGAAGTGTTCCACGCAGACTGTTGCATGCCCAGGGTGAAGCATGGGGGTAGATCAGTAATGATTTGGGCTGCCATATCATGGCATTCCCTTGGTCTAATACTTGTGCTAGATGGGCGTGTCAATGCCAAGGACTACCAAACCATTCTGGAGGACCATGTGCATCCAATGGTTCAAACACTGTATCCTGAAGGCAGTGCCATGTATCAGGATGACAATGCACCAATACACACAGCAAGACTGGTGAAAGATTGGTTTGATGAACATGAAAGTGAAGTTGAACATCTCCCATGGCCTGCACAGTCACCAGATCTAAATATTATTGAGCCACTTTGGGGTGTTTTGGAGGAGCGAGTCAGGAAACGTTTTCCTCCACCAGCATCACGTAGTGACCTGGCCACTATCCTACAAGAAGAATGACTTAAAATCCCTCTGACCACTGTGCAGGACTTGTATATGACAAGACAAATTGACGCTGTATTGGCCGCAAAAGGAGGTCCTACACCATACTAATAAATTATTGTGGTCTAAAACCAGGTGTTTCAGTTTCATTGTCCAACCCCTGTATATATATATATATATATATGGGTGAACAACCCAGAACCTGGAGCTGGTGTGTGGTAGAAAAAGTATAATGATTGTCTAGATATACAGTAAAATCATAAAAAATAAACTACAAATTACACTGTGGGAAAGTGATTATAGTGCTCTGTGGGAAAGAGTGCTCAGTGTATTTGTGAACATTCCTCAGTTCAGCAGAGCATTTCTGAGATGGCAAATAATACTTTCACTTGAACCAATAGCTGTAGCTTCACACCTTTAAATAACGACACATTTATTACACCATGTATCTTCCTTTTTTGCCAGAGAAACGTATTCTTTTAGTTAACGGCTTATGTTACATTTCCACACAATACTTTATCCTGGTGTGCCCCGTATGCTGAGGAATCTAATCACGCTTATTGTCCCGCTTGACAATAAGCCACATGTCATCAGAGCACATGTTACAACAAAGGTTTCACTCTTCAATACGTCATACCTCATGAAACAATAGAGTTCAGGTCATATAAATTTGGTAAAAGCATGGCTAAATATTTTGGACACAGCTAGTGTACTTTTCAACAGAATGCAGTGGAAGATAATTTCCACATGTGACCCATGCTTCTAAAATATTAGAACATTTTTCTCTTTTGCAATTGTGCTCACATTTCCAAAGGTGGTTTTATTATTCATGCACACGCACAGACTACCCCCAAAAATTTCTGAATGGTTGCTGTTTTGGGGTGGTTTAGATGAAAAATGATTCTTAACGTGTTCTTGAGTTGCAGGCATTAAAGACTTATTTCAGAAGATATTTCTTCACCATTTGCTAGCTTGTCTGTTTGTGTTCTTGAAAAAAAGTCTAATGTTTCACAAAGCTCCAGTGTTAGTAAATGGCTAAAAAATGTGTCTCCATCCCTTATGCTAGGCTTTCTCTCTCTGCTCACAGCAGTGAAAAGGCATTTAGAGTTTTTAGACAACAGAGTGAACTCAAATGTTAAAAAGCTCAAACTGAGATAAAGATATTGCTCTATTCCTGCTCCATAGGTTGGTAAAATTCACTTATTTTTGCTGTTTCAAATTTCTTAAGCTGGAAATGTCTCCAAACTCAGAAGATGGCTAACTGCATTACCAAAAGTGTCACAAACGAGTTTCTGTGTTAATAAACAGTGAATATAGCTGGTATCAGTATATAGTTGGTAAAAATGTACATTGAATGCCAGAGGAGTGTAATCTCCATGACATTTCATTAGTAATAGTGCATCCTGACATCATGTGACATTGTTATTCTAGTATACAAATGTGATACTATGCATCATGAAAATGTGAAAGCGGTTTGGGGAGAATGGTTGATTTATTACTTATAGCTTTATATATGCAAGTAACCAGCAAACATCTTGAGTTCTTTATTTGTGTCCTCCCATTTGACGATCTCTAACATTTTGAAATAAGAATTGGACATGTAAAGGAAAGTTATTCAGTGTATGAACAGCAATAAATCTACCTTATCTTTAACAGAACATAGATTAATAGCTAATAAACTGGTTTATATTTCATGCATTCATTCATTTTAATTAATTTGGTAACAAGCCACATTTTTCTCATTTTATCCAGGATGCTAATATTTATGGAAGGCATTGTAGTTATGAGCTTAAAGCATTAATGCCACCTACACTTTCTTATCCCCATTACAATCCCCTTATCCCCCTACAATACACTGCGTAAACGTTGAAACAGAGGCATATTTACAACTATGTTACATCACGTTTCATTTTAACTTACACTGTGTAATAATTTGGGTATTGAAGATTGTAAAGGTTGGTATGGGGAATATTTATTTGCTCTTTCTGACTTTATATAAGACTTCAGCTGCTCAAATGTCTATGTTGTTGCTTGCTTCTCTTCATGATGTGCCATAGGAACCAGCTGGACTGCAGGGAGATCAGTCAAGACATACACAACACAAGGAAGGCTGGCACTGTCTCGCTGAAATAACCATGAACTTACTGGGAAAATACGTCATCCTAAAGGCAGCTTGAGTCTCTAAAAACTCACACTCATTTAAACTTCTCACATCAGGTCAGCTGCACCATGCAGGGGTGGATTTATCTACAGGTTACATTTTTGTACAGCCTAGGGACCCAACCAGGGATTAGGGCCTATTGGGCCATTATAATGATCAACATTGGTTGGAAATGTTGGAAATCACATTTTGCTGCACATAAATAAGAGTGTCATAAAGAATATATCTATAATGGCTACTTAAAAATGTAATTAAAAATTATTGTAGTGGCACTCAAAAAAGAAAAGAAAGTCAACAAAAGAAGCGATAATGTCATGTTTCAGAAAGGTTCTCTCTTGGAATTATTTATTCCACCTTAAACAGTGTAGCAGTTATAATGGGATGCCTACATGCTTGTTCACAAGAAGAACATCTTAGCATGAAGAAATTGGCTTCTATTAATGGATGATTTCATTCCACCTTAAATGGTATTGCTGTTGCACGTTGGCACGTTGTTAAATGTTTAGCCTCAGGCACCAAAATGCAACTGCAGTTGCATTTAAGGTGAAATGAAAAAGAAAGCCATTCTTCCTGCTGCACTGATGAGTTTAGAATTACGTGGTGGAGCATCAAACTTCCAAAATGTAACTAAATGCTGCACCATTTAAGGTGGAACAGAAAATTCAAATTTAAATGCACACCTAGATGGTGAAAAATGAACTGAGAGCCGTAATGGATCAGAACAGGCTAAATACCCTAGTGAATGAATAGTGAGTGAATAGAGAGTTACCTATACGTGAATTGGATTTTACCAGCCTCTGTAAATACAAATTCACAGAGTTCACAAGTGTGGTCTCTGCTGTGTTGGTGGGCCTCAGCTGGGTTCTTATCTAGTGTGTGGTTAGTGTCTATGCTTAACTTTTATCGGAGTACACATCTGCCATTTACTGATTTGTCGACTATATTACTGAAACTGGTTACAGTGCAAGGTTTACTGCATGTGTGCACCTGTGAGAATATGATTATTATCAGTCTTTTTTCCGTTTTCCATTTTCTTGATTTTCTTTTCTGTCTGGCAATGAAGAGATAATATTTGGTGCTGTGATCACATCATGAGAGATGTTGGTTTTAGCACCTATTACAGAAAATCTTCTGGATGGTCCCTTTCATCATTTGCACAGAAAACACAGCATCCATTTTTTTATGAAAACAAATTGAAACATGGACTTCTCTGACCACTGCACATGTTTCTACTGATTCAGAAATTTCAGAGCTTGAACATGGAGAACACATTAACTCTTGCTGTAGTGGTAGACTGTGTTATGTGACAAGGATTTTTCAAAGTGCTTTCCAGCCCATTTTGCTATATTTATCACGACAATATGATCCTAATGCTATGCTGTCTGAGGACTCAAAGGTCATGCACTTCAACAGTGTTACCCTACACAGACTTCAAACTTTTTAACAATGTTATGTACAGTGAATGGAGAAATATATTTAAGGCCTGCATTGACAACTCTCTCATAAATTTTGACATAAATTGGTCACAACAATCAAGCTTTTTTTTCCAGTCTACATTGGAAAATGTTTTGTCAGACCCTCGCCTGTTACAAATTTATGGAGTCCAAGAAGCAAACTAAAATGTACATGGACCATGCCGCCACCAGCAGTTCAAAACAAGATGCAGCAGACCATGCATGCGCATTTTATCGAATCGATTGGCCTTCTGCTCTATGCACTTGGCATGTGAGTCCAGTGACGTATTTTTGACGTGTCATGTTTTCTGACTTTCCAATTCGTGTTCGTAATCTAGAAGTTGTACCTGTAATAATTCAAGTCGTATGCGTAAGTCTTTAGAATCATATATTTTTGAAGTCGTATTCATAGAAAACACACGCAAAACAGACTTTTGTGTACAAATTAAATATTTATGTATGAAAGTATATGAGCAGGAACATGTTTATTTTTGACAGTAATCTTACTCCATACAAATTCACCTGTTTATTATTGAATATTTGAAGATACAACTGTATTCTGTATGTTCTATAAAATGTACACTTATATTTTATCTCTGTTCCAACTTTATTGAAGTCTATTGCAGGTGTCGAATTATAAATAGGTTTATATGTAAAAATACAATCAAGTTGGTTAGTGAAATTATTGAAAAACAAAATGTATTTGTGTAAATAGGTTCAGTTAACACAGGATTTTAAAAAGTTTAGGACATTAAAGAAAGCCAAGTATGAAACATTTGACAGATTTTTTTTCATCAACAGAAATTAAAAAAATAATTAATTAGAGCAATTACTCCTTTCTTAAAGAAAATACTATTTTAAAAAAATAATGTGTTTATCATTTATCGTTTTTTGGATTTGCATGTTAGTCCTGGGCTGAACTGTAGACAGTGATGTCAATGGGCTGTTGGGCTGTTTTGTGTTCTGCTCATATTTCTGTTCACATTCCAGCAGCATTGTCTCAGGATGACAGCCATAACATAGAGAAGAAAACAAGGAGGAGAAACAGTCGCTCTCACAGCTCAGCTCCTCCAGATTCAAAAGCATCCATGGAATATGCTGTAATCTGTCACAGAACTTCAGCCACAGTTGCTTCCACATCAAAGATGCAGCCCAATTTTAGAAAGAGAAAGAGAAACAGGCTGAATAAATTCCCAAATCTATGCTTTTATGACTGTTCTCTGACAGCTAGTCTACAGGCAAACCTTGGAGATGGGAATAAACATGGCCTTACCTCATCTCCAAGCAATGAGAACAAATTCATAAACAAAGGCCAAATTAATATATTGTGTTTATTCATAAAGGGAATCAACATATTCTTTAGAAAAAAATAACATTTCATATAACATGTATGGACATTTTGTTTCTCTCTATAGGCCATACATTTAGTGTCAGTGTATTAGAGAGTATGAAATGATGATAATCATCCACCACAAGGAATGTACCTATATACTGTAGACTAAAGTGGAAGTTGACTCTGCATGTGCCGCATTAGATTTTAATTCCCAAGGCCTATAGCGAGAAATCATTGTCACTGTGGTGTTACCCTCAATGGTACATATTCTACAACTTTAGTTAGGAAACAAATTGAAATTCTATAGCCTATTAACTGTACATTTTAAAATTGTGTCGAGTTCATATGCCCCAAGTCATCCCAGTGACTTGTGATCTTTTATTTTACATGGTTATAATGAAATAATAATGAAATCTTTGAAATATTTCTGTAGAAGAGAATGTAATGTATGTTTATGGAACACAAACACTGTTGTATATTTTAAAGGTACATTTACACTTTTTGTACATTTAGTAACAATAATGTTGTTGTTTATTTATTTATTTAGTTTGTTGTTGTTGTTATTGTTTTGTATAGTTTTGTTTTTTAGAGTGTTCATACAGTAAACAGTAGCTGTGGATCCTTGGCCTGGTGTTTTAGCTGAACAGTCCACAGGCCCAGAATGTCAAAGCCAGTAGGAGAAAGCCCAGAGAATAGTTTCTTTAGACCCTTCAATGGCAGACAAAAACATAATTCCTCGATTCAGCCCCCCACTGAGCACAGACATTAGTGGCTGATGACAGAAGCAGATCAAGGCATGAGGATAAGAGTGGGAAATCGTCAAAGCTGCTCATGTTTCCAGGTCTGTGAAAAGATTTGTTCAGGCCACTCTGATTTGATGTATTTTCCCATGTTGCACAGGACAGCCTGTATTGTTGGAGCGTTCTGATAATGACTCCCTGTTCTAGGCCCAGTTGGAGCAGCAGCAGGTGCTGCAGGGTTGGAGATGCTAGGATAAACGCTGGTTTGTGTGCAGCAGTCCAGAGTACATGGGGCTTTTCTAATACACCTGCTTAAGGTGACCCAGGTAAGACATTTCAGTCTTCATTTCCCAATACGGTACTTGCTCTTTTCAAAACAAATGAAGGTGATAAGCCAATCAGGCAGTATTCTGAAATTTTACATAATAATCAATCAATTGAATTCTAAGCTTATTGTTAAATTAGTCACTTTTTAAATTATTACATGGTAACCTATTAAACATCAAGTAAATTCTCTAGCTAATATGAATGCAGAATCTAAGTTACAGGAATATGCTGGCTTTATGGTTTAAGAAGTCTTTTTTCTCCTTCATTCCAGGTTTTGAAATGGAGCTAACATTTATTCTTCTTCTTTTAATCAATGGGATGCCTTTGGCTTTGACTCAGTTCAATGGATATAATTGTGATCCAACCTTTCACAGCAGATTTCCAGGTAAGCAGAGTGAGGACCAGATGTTCCACCTTTTGTCTGATATGATCATTGACTGGCAAAAAAATCCCAACATCACCATATTTTAAGACATTTTCGAATTATATGATATACATGGAGATTTTTGTTTTTCTGAGAAATGCACCAAAAGGCTATGAGTAAATGAATATTCCAAAAATATATATAAAGGGAAAAAAAAATTAATGTTGGATACTTAATATTGGTTTGGATACTTAATACCTAATCTTATCTCTATCCGACAGAAGTTTTTGTTTCATTACTGAAGCAAAAAATGTTTTCAGTGAAATTATGTGGAAGGACCATTCACAGCTTAGTGAAATATGTATAAAAATATAAATGTGTATAATTATATAGTTACATTTAATATAGATTACTTTAATAGCTTAAAATTATTTTAATGCAATGCCTAACGATATTAAGAGGTATAACATTGGGTAGATAAACCTGTTTAACTTGGCTTATTCTGGTGGATAACTTGTTCACTCAAATCATTAAGACAATGAACTGCAGCTTTGCTCAAATGTTATTAATTATCACAGTACAGATATGAAAGGTCTTATACTTGCCATTCTTCTTTAATTTTAGTTTGCCGAAATACTTCATGTAAACAAAGGAGCTAATCTCAACAACTTGCATGGAACAACGCTAGCACCACAGATAACATTTAGCCTTTAGCCATTAGCCTTTCTGAAGGGTGGCATTTTCTCACTCAGAGGTTTTTCTTATTTGATATTAACAATTCTGCTGATATGAGTACCTGCTGATATGAGTACCATTTTAAATTTCTTAAAATTTGCCCATCCCTATTATGTTTCTTCAGAAAAATGTATGTATTTTAAAAATATTTTAAAAGCAGTTTATGAATGAAAGATGTTTGCTTTGAGTACGTCTCTGCACTGCGGAACTAAAGCCTAGTACATGTCTGACAGCTTTTATGGAGGTAGCCACTGGGTGTAACCTTCTTTTTGTTTTTTTTTAAATGCAGATCAGTTGTTGCAATTCAGTTTCCCCTCAAATTAGTGTTCCCCTGTGTGAGTGTGTGTTCCCCATGCACACTCATTGTGTCTGAATGGAAAAGTTTTTAAAAATTTTATATAGCTACGTCAGTCATGTATATGAGTAGCAGGACCTGCCCACACAGTACATTCCTGTAATATTAGAATGTTTCCCCTCTTGTTATTTTATTATGTATGTATAAGACATTAGCCAAATTGTGGCAATTTATTAAAAAATCACTCATACAGCTTTTGATAAATATATAAAATCTATAAAGAGATGTATATAACAGATAACAGAATTCCTTTTGAATTAGAATAAAGAACTCATCTCCCTCTGTCGTCTATCCTTCTTTTCTCTTTCATCTTTTGTTGAAGGTGAGAGGGATATCAGTGTGTATTGTGGCGTGCAGACTATCACCCTGAAGATAAACTTCTGCCCGGTGCTGTACTCAGGCTACACAGATGCAGACCTGGCCCTGAACGGTCACCACGGAGACACCCATTGCCGAGGCTTCATAAATAATAACACCTTCCCCACGGCAGTGCTGTTCAGTATCAGTCTCAGCACACTGGAGGCCTGCGGCAACACGCTGGTGGTGAGACATGCCACTGATGAATTCTAATTGTACTGTGTTGCTGAGCCAATAAGAGCCAAGGTCACAGAGCTCTTCAGTGTTCAGATGCTTCATGAACCATAGCTGTGTCCACTGACAAATATTATTAGCACTAATTCATGCTTTATCACCAGCACGGTGTGTCGACTTTGGTGAGTTTAGTGAAAATACCTGTCCTTAAAGGAATACGTCTTTTAAAAAACAGTTCTTTAAAATAATATAGCACAAGGATGTTACGTAATGTTGCTGTCTAAAGAAATACATGTATCTCCATTTTTGTCCATTTTTACTTTACTGTATCATTTTAGCACAGCAGCTGTCCTTCACATTGTGTGACAACTTTATGATGGATGGACCAATAGAAATGATCCAAAAATGGATACTTGGAATGAAAACCTTTCACACTGACTTCCATTCCAAGTTCAGAAGGGTTTTTTTCCTTCTCCTATAAAGTAACTTTTTTGGAGATACAGATTTACCTTTGGACTGTGAGGATACGTATGGCTAAATGATCTGGAGAAATTGCCTAATTTTTCTGAAACATATTGTGACTGCAATTTCTATTACAATTATTTTCTATCAATTAATGTTTCTGTATAGCTGCTGCATAAAATCTCTTAAGTGTTTATCTTAAGGGAAACTAAAATGTTAATTTTCAACTTAAAAAAAAAAAGCAGAAAAGTAAATTATGGTTCTAAAGCTATAGTTACATTCTGGGAATGTTCATACAGTGTTTTTGTCAATGTCAGCCTATTTGTTTTCTTGAAGAGATTAAATGTAACACAACTAACATAAAGGTAAAACAGAAAATTCACTCCAGATGCTTTATGCGAGTGCACTTAGGCCTTTTGTTTTGGTCAAGAATATCAGCATGTTAATGTCCCAAATTGTCGGTTCTGGATGTCATAGTATGCTATAACACAGATATGTTGTCATGTTTGGTCTACATTATCAGCATTTCCTCACTTAAAATCTGTTGTTGCAATGATGTTGATAGTGCTGGCTATAAAAAATAAAAAAAGGTTATCATATATCCCTATGATCTGTCAAAATCTTGGTGAAAGGGGCATTGGGGTAATTATGGTAAGCTTGGCATGTAATTTATACCCACTACCTCTGACTATACTACACCACTATTTTAGACCTAGACATAGTTTAATACAGCAGGAGAACCTATCTTGAAAAATCAGAATCTTTGTTCATCTTTATAGAAAACAGTATGTCAAGTAGGGCCAGAAAGCCCTTATGTTTGTTGGCAATTACTTAAAATGTAAGGGCCATGAGTCCAGAAGATCCGAGTGGGCTTGGCTCTCTTGGTGCTTAGAATGGCCCCATTCTCATTTCTGTCATTTGAATTGGCTCTCTCCTCTGGCACATTGAACTGTCCAGTGGCAATACACTAGCAGGAGTTGGAAAAAACTTTGTATAAATATATAATAAATATCAATATCAACAATTGTGTAATTAGTGTGTAATTAGTATTATTTTTTCACAATTCTAACTAAAAGTTAAGTATTTACATGACATGTTGTGTTTATGACAAATTAGATTTGTTCATGTGGTTGTTACCATGGTCTCAATGAGAGTTAATGCAGTGCTCATATTAAACTGTGAAAAATTATTTATTCTTTCTACAGGTTTCTACAACTCAGGGCTATAATGCTTATGGAAATATGTCCTTGGTGCAGATAGGAAATGTGTCAGGATACATTGACACTCCTGACCCTCCAACCATCATCAGCTACCTGCCAGGTCTGCTGTATAAATTTAGCTGCAGTTATCCTCTAGAATACCTGGTCAACAATTCTCAGCTGGCTTCGTAAGTCTACTCCTCAGAATACTTCTATATAAAAAAATGTAATGTACATCATGTAAGGTCAATCATATTGTTTGATCGTAAAAAGGAATACCTTACCTATTTTAAATAGGACTGGTTTTAAATCTGTCAACATACAGACACAGCAGTTGGTGTGTTTTTAAAATGAACCAAGTTCACAGTTTTGACAATTTAATTTACCCTGTTGCTAACAATATTGTAACACTTTGTAGCTAGAAAATAAGATCCAAAATTCCTAGTTTGAACCATACCGTTGTAAGTTGAATGTAGCATTATTATAGGGTTATAACTGTTTAGAAACTAAAATAAAATGATTCATTCATACAATGTCTGTAGGGCAGCACAGTGGTGCAGCAGATAGTGTCACAGACACACAGCTCCAGGGATCTGGAGGTTGTTGGTTCATGTCTCCGGGTGCTCTGGCCCGGTCCAAAAACACACGCTTGTAGATGGACTGGTGACTCGAAAGAGTCCATAGGTGTGTGAGTGAGTGTGTTGTGCCCTGTGAAGGACTGGTGCCACCTCCAGGGTGTGTTCCTGCCTTGCACCCGATGGTTCCGGGTAGGCTCCAGACCCACCGCGACCCAGAACTGGATCAGCGCTTACAGACAATGAATGAATGAATTCACCTGAATGTAAAGATGTGTGCTAATAACATTTTTTTATGTCTGTGTTTTTTTCAAGATCTTCTGCTGCTATAGCAGTAAAAGACAACAATGGCTCATTTGTGAGCACATTGAGTTTGATTCTGTACAATGTAAGTATATTTCAATTTGCTAATTTCACAGTCTACGGCTTGAATAGTGTGAAGCATTTAAATTAAAACTTAGCAATAACTAATAAAATGTACAAGCTATGTATGTTACTACAGTAGTTCACTGGCCGTTGGTTGATTTTGATACTGTTACTCTATAAAGAGACATGGATGAGGGGATATTTATACTTAAAGGAATGGGAAAGGTTTAAAGGATTAAAAAAAGTCTCAAAAATCAAACAAAACATGAACAAATTTATTTCACATTATTTTACAGCTTAACAGAGTTTCAGGCAAATGTGACAGTTTGGGGCTGAGGCTAGTTAGTGTACATAAACTCCTATTATTTTGTAGTCCTTTGAAGCTGTGCTGTGCAAAACAAAAAAAAAATGTAGTGAAAAACTATTTAAATTAATTGTTTAACATCTTATTTATTTTTTAATGTTATTGCAGGACTCATCCTTCACTCAGCAGCTATCTGTCCCCATAGCTGGTCTCTCTCTGAAGACCAGAGTGTTTGCTGCTGTCAGGGCTACTAACCTGGACAGGAGGTACTTTATTGGTCACCAAGACAAAAACTCTCAACCTGCAGAGAAATGTAAAAAATATTCCTTCAGTGTTTCTTATATTGTGGTTGTTCCAAGGTCATAAATATGCATACGCTGTCATGTTAGACTAATCTGAATTTTAATAACTCCACAGTTACAGGAGAATTTTTACCTTTTTGCTTTATAAAAGAAGTCAATAAGAAGGTTTTGCATTTTTGCATTTAATTGCACATTACAATCGAGCAACTTAGATATTGTACAGTGTGTACAAATGCTATTTTTTTAAATATTCAGTGTATTATAAAGGTGGATTTGTAAATTAAATGTGAAGGGAATACTGGTTGCTTTGTTCACAGACCATTTTAGTGTAGCCTGGGTTTGGCACCTAAATCAACTTTAAAACTGTTTTAGCTCTGAGCTGTGATTTCCATCAGTAAAATAAATGGCTGTCGTCCCTGTCCCCTCCCCCACTCCACACCCCCCACAGGTGGAATATCCTGATGGATTACTGTTACACCACTCCCTCTGGGAATCCCAAAGATGAGATACGCTATGACCTTTTCTTCGGGTAATTTCACATGCTCTAAAACGATGCGTTAAATGGTGCACATTAACCAGCGGAGAGCTCATTATCCGCTCAACTGACCACTCACCATACAAATCTTTCACAATGGCCTTTTGCTGAATGTTTTATCTGTGTGTGTGTGTGTGTCTTGGTAATTTGTAATGTGAGCTTAGCGATCACTCTTGCACTGATCACGTTATAACGTCTACTGTAATCTTGTTGTTTTCCAAACAGATGTCACAAAGACCCACAGACGACAGTGTTTGAAAATGGGAAAAGTCAGATGGGCCGCTTTGCATTTGAGGTTTTCCGTTTTGTGAAGCACAAAAACCAGAAAATGTCCACAGTCTTCCTGCACTGCGTCACAAAGCTCTGCCGGATCGATGACTGTGCCATGCTGATGCCAGTAAATAAATATTATTAATGTGTATAGAATAAGGTTCAAAAGTTTAGACCAAAAGTGGGTCAAATACATACTGAAATAAAAATACTGTTAGTTAAGAAAAATAACTTGTAAAAGGACCTTCACAAATAAACTTGAATAGAGTGTACAGAAACAGAAGCTCAAAAACTAGTTAAGTACTGCATAAATCAACTACTTAATGAATAGCTTACAGGGCTCAACACAGTAGTTTGAAGACTCCATTTTCTCTCTCTTTAGATCCTTTTGGTTTAGAATGAAATGTAACAAATCCCTGATTTGTCCCTATGCAACATAATGGAATTAAATCAACATTATGTACAACACAGCTTCAACACAGCTTCAAAACATTGCGATGCTCCACAGGCCTGTAATAGGGAGAATGGAGCATCTGTTGTGGCACGGTAGAAACTGCACTGTATATCTTTTGGATCCCGAGGACTACCTCAGTTCTTATGGCACATGTCACACACACCAACAGCTGAGGAATAAGGGAAGAGAAAAACTACACTGCATCCCAATTTGAGCCATATTACGTATGTAGTGCACTCCAAAGATAATAGACCTAAGGCTGCTGTGCCTAGACAGTGCACCAATTTGACAGTGCGATGTGAAGCTTATAATTGAATATAAATTGAAACAAACCAGAAAAGTAAGTGCAGAAGTCATCATTTTGGACCTACACTGTTCAATTCATAGCTTTTATGTTATAACTGTAAAAATTGCTATACAAATTGTTATTTGATTTCAATTTGATGAAAGTCTACAAGACAAATTGTAAGCTCCTCTCTCTCTGTCACAACAGTGCTGTATAAGTGAATTAGTCTCTGCAACTGTATGTGGAGCCCAAAAGCAACCACAATGTGTTTGACAAACCAAAGCAATCTTATGTTACCCTTTTTTTTTACACAATCACCTACTGTACTTTTACAATAGGCTTAAAGCCCCACACATGCTAAATGTATTCTCATGTTAAAAGTGTTAGAAGTATAAATGTAATCAACCGTAGGTATTCTAATCAGTGTAAAGTAATCAGATAACTTCTAACTTAAATGCTATTTCCTCCAGATCTGTGGGAAAAGACGGAAACGAGAGGACGATCTAGGCCCTGTTCCTTCCACTGGAGACACAGTTATAACAGCAGGACCCATAATCACCAGGGGGGGTAAGACCTTGACTGTGTTCTTCATCCATTAATCTATATCATGTGTGTTCATTAGTCTAAGATCTTTCACCATATTTAACCCCTCAATTTTCTTCTTGCTCGCAGATGAAACTCCAACCAACAACTCACAGCTTGGTAAGGGCTTCCTATTTCTTCACCCTGTAGAATTAGGGGCCTAAAGTGCTGTAGATGACTGTGTAATGCTAATGCTGGTAACATTGATAGTTTTTGTTTTAAACCTGAGCAATATCAGATTTCAATCACTCATCTTTATTTGAGAACAGGCTGACAGTCAAAAGCTCTCCTGGTGTCTTCATTAAGGTCACACAGGCACGTTGATGCAGTTTATATGTCTTTATGTAAGCTATAAAGACAGCAAGTGTTGTTATGATTCCACTTTTGTGTAAGCAGTGTACAGGCATCATTATAATATTGTATTGCTGCCGTCCAAGAAAACAAAAATAATTTTGTCAGTTTACTACATCATTTGAACACATTAGCTGTCCTTCACATTGTGTGAAAATTTCACGATGAATGGATCGGTTGAAATGCTCCATTTCAACTTACTTGGAATATAATTTTATCTTCACTTACTGTCCGTTTTTTCAGCTCCACTGACATACAGGAGCACTTAGTAGTTCTACAATTACAGATTGTAGTCCACCTGTAGTACCACCATACGGATAGTATGATCATTCTCAATGTACACATACCAGCACAATACACATTAACACATCACATCAACGTCACTGCAGTGTCCATGATCCATCACCCGAATCAAACCTGCTGACAATTGAAGAGCAGGTTTAAAAATGGGGATAGGGACATGTGCAGAAAAGTGCTCAGTGCTCCTGTGTGGTCAGTGACTCTTCAGTCAGCGTTCTTAATCTAGTGATTGTTCAGTGTTGAGAAAAATCACAACAAATTATGAAAATACTTTGTTTGATAAACCCACTCAACATGGCTATTGTGGGAATAATTCTCTCTCTCTCTCTCAATACCCACCCTCCCTGAATGGCCAAAGACACCACCACAACCTCAATATCACCAATACTACATTGTCTTTGTTGAAACATGCCCTCTCTCTCTCACTCTCTCTCTCTCTCTCTCTCTCTCTCTCTCTCTCTCTCTCTCTCTCATTCTCTCATTTAGTTCCAGTGAGTGATCATTCCCCACGTCTGGACCCAGTAACTAGTGCTCTGGTGTCAGGAGTTGTGGTGTTGGGGGTCATGAGCCTGGCCTTCTTTACGCTCTCTCTCAGGATGTATCGGAGGTCTAATCCCTCGGCCCTGACCACAATCCGCAATCTGAGTTTCAAATGACCAACGCTGTACCTCTGCACCCTCAAGCCACTGCATAAAATGTCTTTGAATATTTTTAAATTTGGTATAACAGAACATTCCTCATGCAGCACTCCTCTGGCTAGAAACTAGGCCATGGGTGGATATTACATTGTTGCAAACTTCATGCTCTGTTTTGATGAATCCAAAGTGATTGGATACCTCAGCTTTTTATATTAAGATCTTTTCAGGGTTCATGTTTCATTGCATCTTGGAAAACAGAATAAGTGAACGTGTTGCTTGAGATATTTCATGTCTGTTTAACTGTGTGCATGTGGTTCTGTGTGTGTGGGCATGCCAAGTTTGTATGTGTACAGTGCTTTGCAAAGGTCACAGTACACCCTTTATTTATTTCCAGTTAATACTGTTTTTTACCATCAGAACAAAACACAAAACCCATTTAATAGAATCACAGAAAAGCTGAAATAATTTCAGTTTTTGTAATGAGAGCTATCAGATGTTACACCAGCTGCTTCTTCTTTTGGTGTGTAAATCTCTTTCTTCTTACCTATTTCTTTTTCCTCAGTGACTTAAAGTAAGTATAAACCTACTGCCAATAAATGAAGGATGGTCTCGGCCTTTTTTGAACGGTACTATTTAGGTCCATGTACATGAAATGTGATAATGTACGGTTGTAAGAAACTGTAAGAAACTTTTAAATCTATTGTGCCATTGTACATGGTTGCCATAAACAATTATGTAAAGATGCTATTTTGTATTTTGACTGTATGTAACATACATACTTAAAAATATTTCATAAAAATGTTAAGATTTAAATCTACTAGTTATTTTTTAAATGCAAAAATATGTAACGTTGAGAATAGTTTATCACAATTTAGAACTTCCATATGTTTAATTTGTTATATATGTTGAGGGTAAATCCTATCTGAATAGTGGGCAGAAGGGTGAAGCATATGCTATGCACATTCCAATGCTCAGATTATTGAGATATATTTACAAGTAAGTTATTATTATTAATGAAATAATAATAATAATAATAATAATAATAATATATTTAGTTAAGATAAAAATCCAATATTTATTCCATGATTATAGAGTCATCGGCAGCTACTACTCTGCTCATCATTTTGAACAAAGATAATTCTTTATTTCAGTAATGTAGCTAGAATATTATCATCAAAGACATGCATAGCTGCAAATCTGTTCACCAGCATTTTTTATGATTTGGACGCTGGTACACTGAGCAGCAGAAAAATTAAGCTGAAAAGTTGATCACAACCAAAACAACATGCTTGGACACTGACATGTTTGGACCCTGCTGTGTGACCGGCTAAGCCTGCATCAGTTCAGTTCATGGGACTTATGCTTAAGTACACTTTTTTAGAAGGGAACTGAATCGTTTTTATATGTCCAATAATCTAGTTGTATTTCAGTTATTCCTGTAATTGCTTTTAAAAAATAGAGTTTGTGTAATTTTATGTTCACACAAGAAGTGTAAAAATGGTGCTGTTGTTGGATGTTGTATGCCATTGTAATTTATACATTTTAAGCATTTTGTGTTATCTTACACTTTACTAGTTAGCCAGCTATATAAATATCTTTGTTGCACATTAAAAGTGTGATAAAACAATGGCTTCAATGTAATTTCTCTTTCAAAATTCTGCCAAAATAGCAATTAACAGGTTTCAAAATTAGTAGACTGCATAGCTAGCTAGCTACTGTTTTTCTGCTACAACTGTCCTCTGCTTTGTTGCATTTATTCCTGATTTTTCCTCATCTCACTCCCAAACCAGCAGTTCAAAGAGTGTGCAGCATTATATTTGCTGAGGAGAAGGGAGTTATAGATTAAAAAGAGAGCTACTTAAGGATATTGCAGAAAAGGGGATTGTTATTTAAACTGTGAAATGCTGTATTGCATTTTGTACGATCTATTATATTTTACTGTTATTTTTGTGCAAACACTCTCCACCCATCGGCCCCCAGGGTCATCATCGCTTTTCACCCTTACTTTAGCAAGGGCACTAACAGTGGATCTTTCCAGAACACTGACCCTGGAGTTGCTGATGGAGACAAAGATGTCCTGACCATGGTACAGTCAAGTGCTTGTTTCCCACTGTAGCACTCGAAATCTTTCCCATCTCTGTTCTTTCTCCAGATAATTGCAGATTTCAGCTGCCTTTGTGAGACAGACTTTCTACTGGCTACAAGCCAGTAGTCATGGGCTTTCAGAAAAAAAGCATCATTATCAAGTGCATAACTGCATTTTTACCTGCTGGCGCTGGATCTTTTTAAGTGTTAAGTGATTGCAAGTTAATGTTTCACAGAACAGCCTGTACAAATTTGTCTCTTTGTTCTGTAAACATCACTGGTGTTTGTGTGTCCGGAATGCTTCCATGGTTTTTGTACTCTTTACAATAGGCAGAGGAAACACCCAATACTCTGTCTTGACCCCAACCAGAAAGACTCTTGTCCTTCCCAGATAGCTCGGCTAACAGGCTTGTATTACCCTCCATGACATCTGGGTTTTATTTCACTTTCAAAATACACTGTTTTGTGTTCTTAAAACTCTGCACTTTTTGGATATAGCAACCCAAACTTTGTTAAAAATCTGTTTTATTAACTACTAAAACACTAAAAATGTGTCACACAGTCTGTATTAAGTTAGGGATCTCTGTATAAAATAATTTCAATATCATTCAATTTTTATATCTCTGTGTTTGAAATGGCTCTAGTACCTACATTACTCACTATATAGTGCACTGTTATAGGGAACTGAATTCAGGAGTGTAGAGACCTATAGCTGACACTACCTCACGTGGGTTTCTTGTGCAGTGCATTGTGCGATTGTTTGAGTGCACTGAAAATTGTCCACTGTGTATTTGGACACTACTACAAAATGGCTATAAAATACAAAACTATACAAGAGAGCAATATTGTAAAGAGGGGAGAGTTTTGGAAACATTATATGAATCTGTATTTGTGATTTACAAAGTATAGATGTTATTAACAATAAATAAAGAAAGAAAATCAAGAGGATTTTCAAGACTGTGTTTGAGACCAACACTGTTTCTGACCCAGGACCATGTATTTACATGTCCATGTCTAAAAAGTTTAGTCTAAAGCTCAGTTTTCAGCACCCTATCCTTCTAGACAGCTGTGTAGTTAAAGGGAAAATGTAGTAAATAATGTGTGCACCTGCACGACAGGGATGTTACCGAATGGATTCCTAAAGGAGTATGTACATAGTTTATTAAATTACACATTAGAATGCAAAAGGATGTACGATGGGTACATACAGAGACAAAACCCGTGCTCATGGTTTCTGCTGTCTCTTTGAAGGAGATGTGCGAAGATGAAACCTTACACGTTACATTTGCCTGCCTCTGGGTAACTCCATGGTACCTTATTCAAAGGCAATTGTCCAAAACCAACCTTCTAAAAAAGTATTGACCTTGTTTCTGACCAATGCCAGTGAGGTGTTGTAGACAGAAAATAATTATTTTTTTAACCTGCATACATATATAAACAGAGTGAAGCTCCCAGGGCTTAATTCCTCAGACTCCCCATACCAGACTGGATATTTCATGGGCTTAAAGCACAGTGGAAATTGTCAGATGTTTTAAAGTATTTTTTCACTGTATCAGTATTGATGAACGGCAAATAGCTGTAATGGCTTTCTTTAGCCTGTTTATATTTGGAGTGTTTATTCCAGGCTACCAGGCCATTACTCTTGATGAATGTGGGGACTACGCCAGACATCCAGGTAATGTCTCATGGATTTCATATTTTTATTATCCATTACTTCTACCTTACTTCAAAATTAGAAGAACTTATTTGAGCTATTTTGATGGTACACCACATGTCCATAGTTCATAGACATCTCCTCTACTACGCCATTTCTGCTTTTCTTTTTGTGGGCACAGGTATTCAGCTATGCTAACAAAGGATGTGTAATGTCAATAGAAAACCATTGCTAAAAGAATGTGACACTCTGCAGCATGCCCAATGCTAAGTGCTAGCAAGTGGGGTACAAAGATCCCCAGCACTGGGCTGTGGTGTGTTTGTGATCCGGAATCATCCAACATCAGAACCTGACCTAGTTTATACTTTTGTGGCTGAATGAATTCCTCAGAGCAGTGCTCCAGTGTCTAGTGTAAAGACTATAAATTCTATAAAAGAGACTTTTAAAGTAGGAAATTTTTAGCATTTAACAGGCTATCCTTGATGTCCAAAGAAACACTGAGCTGTCTGTTGTGTACAAACATTTTGCCACCTCATAGAGGTGGGCTTGTGTGTGTGTGTGTGTTTTGCAGGTATCATGATGTGTAACCAAAATGTGTTTTGCTTTTATTATTGCCACAGCGTACACAGACATTTCTGTATCATGTGGGACTCAGTCTATCGAGCTGAACATCCTGGCTTGTCCTGTTATTTACACCGGATACAACGAGAGCCTCCTTATTTTGAACCAGATGTTGGGTGTTCCGGGCTGTCGGGGCCAGATGAACACCTCGGTCACGCCCCCGGTTGTTCGCTTCACTTTCCCGCTCAGACCTGCGGACGCCTGCGGCAGTGTCTTCGTGGTGAGTGGGGAGCTGAAGAAAAACGAAATATAGCCTAGTAGTAGTATACTTCATAGACTTCACCAACAGAGGGCGCCACAGTTTTACTTTAATTTAATTTAAGTTTATTTTATTTATTTTTTTTATTTTTACTGCGGTTGTGTCTTAAATTGACACCATGTAGTCACTGGTTCTCCTAGGTACAAATAAATTCTAAAGCGTGTTTTTTTGTGTTATTATTGTAAATCCAAATTCAAATATTCTCCCACTCTTTTGTTATATTTTAATAACTGTACTAAGTAATTACTTTATTTTATACAGTTGTATAACTGTATTGTGTTGTACCATATATGATCATGTTCATTCATTTATCCATTGTCTGTAACCGGAGCCTAAACCGAATGCCATATACATTTTATTTAAGAAGAAAAAAAAAACATAAAATGGCCAGCGACACAAATTTATTCATCACTCTATCCGCAATGGCAAGAAGACAGCAGACAAAGGTTGTTCCACTGAGGGCAAAGTTGGGGGTCCATTAGTGTTTTGCACAGCGTTATGTGGGCAGACCACCGGTTGTTAAACAGAATTTTAAAATGCCATATTTTAGCACGTTTCCATTCACTGTCCAATTTACTAATTTTTCTTTCATTACTTTCTCTTGTTATTATTTGTAAATCATTAATAAATCATTTAAATCCAACACAGTGTTAAAATTTTCAACCTACTTATATCAGCTCTGCTCATTGTTGTATTTCATAGTTGTTGTTAATAGCTGTTGTTCTCTCTGTGTCCGCGTGGGTTTCCTCTGGGTGCTCCAGTTTCCTCCCACAGTCCAAAAACACACGTTGGTAGGTGGATTGGCGACTTAAAAGTGTCCGTAGGTGTGAGTGAGTGTGTGTTGCCCTGTGAAGGACTGGCGCCCCCTCCAGGGTGTGTTCCAGTGATTCCAGGTGGGTTCTGGACCCACCGTGACCCTGAACTAGATAAGCGCTTACAGATAATGGATGGATGGATGGATGGATGTTAATATTTGTATTAGTTTATTTCCAGAATAAATGTCTCTGCGAATTTGAAATCAGTTTGTGGAGATTTAAAAACTAGTTAAATCTTGTAAACATGACTGTAAGCTGAGTGGGCTGAAGGTGGACCATCAGTGACCTACTGGTCTTGGGATAATATTGTATCCAAAATTAAGTGTTAACTTTGGTTTAGACAATCTAAAGATGATGATTCCATCCCAAGAATATCCCAAGAACAAGATTCTATTCCAAGTTTACGATCATGAAGGTGGTGTATCATACTTCATTTTTAGATTTTATTAAAAGAAAAAAAGACAGTTGTCATTTTTAGTACTACACAGCAATTACCATAAAATTCTGTTTTCACACTTCTTTATAGTAATTCATCATTACTGTCTAAAGGAAAATATGTGCAGCCAAAGCTAATGTCATCTCAACCTAAGCTTACTTCACTTGTTAGACTGTCTCTCTTCCTTTACACTCTTATAAAGAAGGTCCTCAATGTTTCACTTAGTCCAAGCCCTGTTCCTCTATCACTAATAATTGGCTGCTTTTGCTCCTGTTTTTAAAAAGCCGGGCCTGACTCTGAAGATTTTAACAACTATAGACAGCTTATTTCTAACAATCCATTTCTTGGCAATTTGCTGAAATATGTTTTGTGTGCCCAGTTTCAGCCATGGTCTAGATTTGAAACTGAAACTGCCTTGGTTAGAAAATTGTTCACTGATAGCATCTGAATCTAGGTGAACATACTCGTTTTCCTGGACCACACTGCCACTGTCATGAGATTTATTTTTAAAAGTGAATACCAGGTGGGCAAATTATTTGCACACGTGCTTTAAATCATATTTTACTGCTAGTCATTAATTCTGTTTGGTTCACTTGGCAAGTATAAGTCAGATCCATTTACACGCTCATAAGGTGTTGCTCAGTCCTTGGTAGTGTGGCCATTTTCATTACTCCAAAATAAAACATCAGTGGAAAAGAGGACATCACACCCACAAAAGGTGTGAAGGACATCAAACCAGAAACAGGGAGGCATACTACAAAGCATTAAATTAAAGCCATAATGTTCATGTCAATAAAATGGGTTTACAAGTTAGAGAAAGAAATGTATAACTTATTGTTTTCCTCACCAGACCTGATGCTTACTTGTGATATTTAAGTCCAACGATTCAAGGATTCCAGAAGAAGTTACTATGCTGCTTCTATTGAGTGTAGGCTAATTTCTTGTTTCCCATCCATCCATCCATTATCTCTAACCGCTTATCCAATTTAGGGTTGTGGGGGGTCCAGAGCCTACCTGGAATCATCGGGCGCAAGGCGGGAATACACCCTGGAGGGGACGCCAGTCCTTCACAGGGCAACACAGCACACATTCACTCACACCTACGGACACTTTCGAGTCGCCAATCCACCTGCAACGTGTGTTTTTGGACTGTTGGAGGAAACCGGAGTACCCGGAGGAAACCCACGCGGACACGGGGAGAACACACCAACTCCTCACAGACAGTCACCCGGAGCTGGAATTGAACCCACAACCTCCAGGCCCCTGGAGCTGTGTGACTGCGCCACTACCTGCTGCCGCCCCCTCTTGTATCCCAAACATTTTAATTTTAACATTTTACATTTTAATTTATTCATTTTTTTTTTTACATTTTAATTTAGTGCTTAAAATTTGAGGTCAATCTCCCTTCATCTTTCATTACACCAAATTCACTAATCAATGAAACGTGGAAGGGTTTGAAACATAATGCTACATTCAGTTTACTTCAGAAGTTGGATATCATAGCTGGGACTAGTGTCACACCTGAGTCGACTATGTTCCTGTTAAACACATGTGCCTACTTTTAAGCTGCAGGTTGTTACTGTTAGCATTGTTCGTAATATCAGTTAATATCAGCTCATTTTGACATATTTTGCACATTCAAACACCATGGGAATCATACAGAAGTTGGACATCAATGTGTGTAAAATTTATTTAATAAGAAACAAATGGATAGAAGTGCTAATAAATGGTACAATACTGCTGCTTTTACACTACTGTTGTTGGTGTGTGATGCAGCCATCTTGGATTCTGAACTCAGGGTTGATGAAGTTCTCCAGAATTTCAGAGGAAACTTTCTACTTGGAGCTCAGAAATCCCAACAAACTCCAAGTTCAAATGGAATGCAGAAATATTTCTGAAGCCACGAGGCAGGCTTTATTTTTTCATTTTCAATTTGGCAAGTTTCCACAACCGTCTTAAGTTTAAGTTATACAGTACAGAAACCTGCCAGCTTAGTTTATTCCTGAAACCTAGAAATTATAATATAATAATTAAAACTGTGTAATTAAATATAATATGAAGCATTTCTGTGTTTATTTTAGACTACTAGCACAACTGGCACTGGGATCTTCTCTGAATTCTCTAGTGTTCAGACAATGAACATCAGTGGCGTGGTTCGCTCCTTCGACCCCACAATGGGAGCTGTCACCTACAATGCTGAACTAAAGTATATCTACTCGTGTGCCTACCCTCTAGAATACCTCATCAACAACACCATACTTAATGTGTAAGTGTTGTCAGTCTTTAAAGGGGTATTATACCACTTTTTAAAAAAATGTCCATATAATAATTTCTGCCACATGCACTCATTTTTTTATAATGTGAAATGCTAATTTGAAAAAGAATTGGTCATAGTAATGGTGATAGAAACCAGACGACCAATGCATTTATCACTTCTGAAAGTAACATTTCAGAAAAATGTTACACAAAATGACTATGCCTTTTCTAATCGAGGCATGTTTTTTTCATATAGTTTTAAAATAAGGTCTGGGGTTTTAACATTTTTCAAATATGGACACCTGGTACTTTAAAGCCAAAAGAAGTTTTTCATATTTAGCATAATAAGCACTGTTATTTTTTCATTAACAACATGTAGAAATGTAAGTTCACAGTGTTTTTGGACAGCATATAAAATGTCCATATTTTTGCTGAAGAAATATCAGCACAAATGATCACTGTAAAGAACCACTATCTGGTTCAATTAATTTCTTAACAATACTCCATCAAACCATCAAGTGACTTTGTTTACACCAACGGCTGAATCACTTGAACATTGTGAAAATGTAATAGAAATGCTTTGTTAAAATGATAGCAAAATTTGGTCACTATATTCACTATTAAACATTGTAGTCCATGGTAGTCGATAAAGATTTTTTTCTGACTATGTTTCTGTCGTTAATTTGATGGATCACCACTATTCTTTTGGGTGTTAATAATGACCTGGGCAGTTTTTCCCCCAGTTTCAGTCATCTGGGTAATACACTTGGTTGTTTTCTTTGCTTAACGAGGCCAATAATTTGACATCTCTGAAATATCTTTTCCACAACTATGGAAAAAGTCTTCCAAAATGGCTTTGAAAATACTGAAAATTTACTCACTGCATTAGTTAGGGTTAATAAAAGTGTCAGCTACTTACACTTATTAATCATTGCAGTAGTTATCCAGTATCCATACTTTGCTTACATTTTTACTTTTTTGGCCAGACATTCCCAATTAACTGTGAGTTTAATGTCAAACTACTCCTTTTATAGTTTTTCTATTATTAACATACCCCAGTGTGTGTATATGCTTTTGATTGTGGCCAAATATTAGCCTAATTAACATTGTGATATGCATTAAAGAACATTAAAACTACACCAAAAGCACTAGAATGGCAACTGTGTTGGTGGATTTTTAATCACAGTATTTTAGCAGTCATTAAATTCTTCACAAAAAGTTTAATACACTGGGGAGCCTGTGCGATAAATAAGAACTCATAGATAGCAATAACTGCATTAGTCAATGCCATCAGCATGGTTAGTGGCATGGCTGATTGACTACAATATTATACTACGCTATAAAGGGGCCACTCTTGGATGAACCCTCTGCTCCTTTTGCAGGGCGTCCTCCTCTATTGCAGTGAAGGACAACAATGGTACGTTCATCAGCACCCTGAGCATGCAGCTCTTCAAGGTAAGTATCCTCAGAGGTTCAGCAAAAAGGTCACATTTCTAATCAAAACCACTATATGTGTTATGTCTCGCCATAATTCTATACTCTACTGCACCAAATGTTATGACCTTTTTCACAGGATAGCAACTACACAGTACCGCTCATAATCCCACCTCTGGGTATTGAGCTCAAGACTACTATATTTGTTCAAGTCATTGCTGTGAACCTGACAGCGCAGTAAGTTCTGTTTTTTCTTCTTCTGCTGGATCTTAAGACATTCCCTTTGTTTGTTTTCCTAGGATATGGTTTGAATCATGAATCTCTTTTCTCTACAGATATAACGTTCTGCTGGATCGTTGCTATGCTTCAATCTCCCCTCAACCCTCCAACTCTACATATTTTAATCTTTTTGTTGCGTAAGTCCATACTCAGGCAGTCACTTACTCACAATTAACAATGGGCTCCACAATTATAACACTCAGGGCTAAACGTTATTTAGTGATATGCAGCAGCGACACAATGCCATAGGTAAATGTTTTCATAAAGCACATGCTATATTCACATCCATCCTTGAACAGTCTAACGTAAGTGTTCTGTATGAGTTTGCCCTCTTCTAACATTTAGTCCTTCAATTGCACTTGAAGCTTCATGCTTTCTTTTAAGGTGTTCAAAGGATCAGTTTACCACTATTACTGAAAATGGGATCACACAACGGGCTCGCTTCAGTTTCCCGGCCTTTCGCTTCAGTGAACAACAGAACCAGACTGTGTCCACCTACTACCTTCACTGCATCACCAGGCTGTGTGACATTGCGACCTGTACCCAATTTAAGGTAAAGCTATACACCTGCTCATAATAGAGTGGAGTGATTATATCATACTGAGAGTTTATGAGATGCTACTCACTGATAAAACACTGAATTACTTTTTCAAACACTTACCCCCAATAAAGGGAAAAAACATAATCTTCAATGTCAATGAGATCGTAACTGGGTACACTTATATATTTCTATATATCTAGTTTGAGACCACTTTGCTTTATGTCATTTACATTGAATAGGTCAGAGCACAACTAAAACTGTTTACGATTACTTGCCTGAGTTTTGGATATGTGGAATAAATATCCCTGCAAAACATATATATATATATATATATATATATATATATACACACACACTGACCAATCACTGGATTAGGAACACCTACCTTGTATATACAAGCATTGTCTATTTTATCGGCTCCACTGGCCATACATGAGCAGTTACTGTAGTTCTTCAGTTACAGGCTGTAGTCCACCTGTTTCTCTGCATACTTTATCACCATTTCACAATGGTCCAGAGCCCCTCACAGAGCAGAAATGAATTGGGTGGTGGATCATTCTCAGCACTGCAGTAACACTGAAGTGTTTGTGCTGTGTTTGTGTGTGTTGTGCTGGTATGAGTGGGTCAGACACAGCATTGCTGCTGAAGTTTTAAAACCCTGTGTCAAATCACTGTCCACTCTGTTAGACACACCTAATTTGTTGGTCCATCATGTAGATGTAAAGTCAGAGAGAGTTGCTGCACAGTTTGTGTTAGTTGTTTTCAAGACTTTAATCAGTGGACACAGGATGCCATTGACTGGATATTTTCAGTTGGTGGGCTATTCTCAGTCCAGCAGTGACACTGGGGGCTTTAAAACTTCTAGCAGCACTGCTGTTTCTGACCTATTCATAGCAGCATAACACACACTAATACACCATCTCCACGTCAGTGTCACTGCAGCGCCCACTACCCAATCCACCGCCCAAATAATACCTGCTCTGTTGACTTTTTTTTTTTTGAAATGCAGAGAACTCTGTGGACTAGTCTGTAGTTATTCAGTGTTCTTAAGTGTGTTGATGTGCATGTATGTGTGTGTGTGTTTATTAGTGGGTATTTACTCTCTTCCTTTACAAATAAACAGCAATGCGGGAGGAAAAGAAGAGAGGTTGAGACAGAGACAATTGAGAACGGGATGGTTCACATCACCTCTGTGCCCATTTCAACACGGACAGATAAACGTATGTCCACCACATTTATCTGTCTTTTTTCATGTATTAAAGGAATATTTTTGCCAATATAAATGCACACTTTACTACAGGCTTGTTTGATGTCTGGACTTTAATACTTTTACCTTAATATTTAAAAGCAATATTTTTACCTTAATATTACAGCTTCAATGTCACTGTGATTTACTGAGCTGTAATAGGGAGAATAGAGCTTATGTTTTTGCTACTCTGAGCTTAGCACTGCAAAAACTGCACTATGTAACTTCTGAAATTGGGGAGGGAACTACACCCACCCTCTTACTCTTGATTTCAGGACGTCACTGTAAAAGTGAATTACACTCTTCAACTGTAGGGGAAGCCTCAGGAGTCTTGCTTTAAAGGAGCAAGCAAACTCTACAGCAAAAACATCACAGTCTTGCCTCAAGCAACATTTTATTGAGATAGTAACATTAGATTGACTGGCTTTCTGGTAGCGTATGATTGATTATCCAAGATTGTTTAGCCACAACTCTAGCATTAGCAATTTAACCCTGATTTTGAGGGTAGTTTTACAGATAAAACTGTCATACAGAATAAATAATTCACATAAATATCCTCGTTTTTTTTAAGACCACTTAATATCTCAATATGGAAAGTGGCAAGTGCCTGATGATTTATCCGGGCAGTCTGAATGCTAATTTGCAGCCAAGCCTACATTACTTGTTAGCTGCATTAGCCCCAGTGCAAAACATCTGATTAGCTAAACATGAGCTATGGGGAAATGTGTTGATTTTTGGACATTTAAGTATTTCTTTAAAACTCATTTTTCAGTGAGTTAGAAAATGGCATTAATTAGTCTATGTCTGCATAGGGCAATCTGTAACTCCTCATTTCTTTGTTCTTTCAGCTCTTAACCCTGATGCAGGTATGTTTTGCTTCATTATTATGTTTCATTTCCTTTTTGAATTTTCCATTTCAGTAGGAATATTTTTTACTGATATGAGTTACAATATTGTGTATGTGCAGTGACAGTGCAGGCTAAAGGTGGAAACAGTGGAGTGTCTGTGGGACTGGCCGTTGCTGTGACTGTCCTGGTCCTTGTGAGCGTCATTACCACCCTGGTGGTTGCAAACTCTTATCACAAACTCAGGTGTTTGCACTGTCTGGCATCAATGGATGAAGAAGAGACTTGATTAACTGAGGGTGGGGGGAACAACAGGGGCTTCACCCTGCTGTCTGTGAATGGTTTTGCATTTATTTCTCCTTTAGAAGGTTATGATGTCTGTCATGGGACAAACATTCATAAAAGGTATGGTTAGTATATATTACAAGCCAGTTTTATGACCTTCAGAGTATGGATGAATTGGTTGGTAGGGCATTTATCAGTTATCCACATCAAACCTCTGCATGCCTGGCATATTGCAATTCAATAAACTGCCGTCTGTGTAAGGAGCAGAGTAATTAGAGTTTGTATGTTACCTGCTTGTGTAATTTAAGTGCAGTCACCAAAGAAAAAACATTGATGGAGACAAATTAGTATGATAGAGCATCATGTTGAAAGCATTTTAATTCAGAATAACAGAATATATATATATATATATATATATATATATATATATATATATATATATATATAAAGGTTTGAAAGCTTTTCTGAAGTCATCTAAAAGCCTTTTGATCATGACGAATTTTTAAGCATTTTCTCATGGTTCTGTTGAAACTGTAATTATCTGGGTTGGAATGCTTTTACAAAGTATGCTCCAGATTGCATGGGTAGACTTCCACTGCTCTCATTCATAAACTATTGATGCAGATGGAAACTGAAATAATGGATCGTGTGGATACTTCTGTTTGCAGGAATAGCATGTTTGTTTGTATGAGCTATTCATATCTGCGTGCATTATCACAGGGACCTGAAGATGGACTCTTCAACTTTATATAAATCTGACTCAATCAGGTTTATTGGGGGATTCAGGCCCCACCTAAACTGGCCATTCCAGGTCTCCATGGGCTTTGTTGACACAGACCAATTAGGAGCATAACTGTTTGGTCGTTTGTGACTTTCTTAGTTATTTTTTCTTTTCCTTTATGGGTAGGACAATACTGCCATTATGACTACATTCCACTCCTGCTGTTCTTTGTCATCTTAGAGACAGCTAATAAAAAATTTAGATGAGGCTAATGAAGATAAGATAAATGCTTGGAAAGAATGACCCTTTTTAAATTACTCAGTAAATCCTGAAGATTAAGAGTTAATCAAAACAATTAGTCTATTTTCAGCATTTTTTTTCTAATGTGTTTGTTTCATGTATCTTTTATCATTTGAAGTTAAATTTACCTATATTTTGCAAAAGTCAGTTACCACTCTTCATTCATGTAATTTCCAGTCATAAAGTTTTAAAATTTTCAGACTCAAAAGATTCAATAGAATGTTTAATGGCGGCACGATGGCGCAGCAGGTAGTGTTGCCGTCACACTGCTCCAGGGACCCGGAGGTGACTGACTGTGAGGAGTTGGTGTGTTCTCCCCATGTCCACGTGGGTTTCCTCTGGGTGCTCCGGTCCAAAAACACACTTGGTAGGTGGATTGGCAACTAAAAAAAGTGTCCCTAGGTGTGAGTTAATGTGTGTGTGTGTGTTTGTGTTGCCCTGTGAAGGACTGGCACCCACTCCAGGGTGTGTTCCAGCCTTTTACCCAGTGATTCTGGGTAGGCTCTGGACCCACCACAACCCTGAACTGGGTAAGCGGTTACAGACAATGAACGAATGAATTAATAGAATGTTTAACAGAACCATAAAAAACTCAAAAACTACATTAGATTTTTGTAAAAGGTTCTGAGAGCTTATTCTTATTTTGATTTCCTGACAGCTTCTCAGCTGATATTTTGAATTATGTTTTATTCTAAAAGTGAAAGAATTCACAGAAACAGATTTTTTTTCTGATCTGAAGCAAGAGTTGAGCTTGAATTCTCAAGGATGAAAGCTGCAGTTTTTTAATCATTTTTTGAACTCCAGTTTTATTTCCCTTTGATTTTCTCTTTCCTTAACTAAGCTGATTACCTTAAATCTCTTATCTGACCTTCTCAGAAATATCTCCTGAAAAAAACGAAAAGTTAATTGCAGTTTTGACTGGGAACTAAAATAATGAAGAGTGGAACTCAGGGTAATTTGTGATCCTACACAGGTTTTGATGCTATACACAATCTGACAGCACAGTGATGGAGCTCTCAGTGTAAGTGTTTTACACACATCAAATTGCTTGTATATCAGATATGATTAAATTAAGGCGTTCATTCCAAAATGAATTATATACTACTTTTAAGATATGTTCCAAGATAAATTTTGTGGTTTTACAACATTGTGGGCTTTACACTTACATGAAATATAATAATAGCACCTCAATTAGATTTTCTAAATAAAAATGTGTTTGCTGTTATATGTTATATATGATTTTTAAGAAGCCTGTTAAATGTGATCCTGTGAGGGACTGGTGCCTTGTCCTGTGTTTGTCCAGCCTTGTACAAATTGATTCTGAGTAGGTTTATATACATTTATTATACATATACATACATATTTATATTTATTAACTCATCTACAGTCTGTAACCACTTATCCGGTGTAAGGTCAAGGTGTGTCCGGAGCCTACCCGGAATCACTGGACGCAAGGTGGGAACACTCCCTGGAGTGGGGCATCAGTCCATTGCAGGGCTAAATATGTATACTTGTGTATACATATTTGTATACATATAAATATATGTATATTTATTTTCTTTTTGAGGCTGATTGAAAATGATGTTGAAAAAAGGGATAATAAAAAATGTAAGGTCTGCCCCAGTACCTTCTTTTGTTATGTTTTGTTGACACTGATTTACTGTCTATAGTATATTCTTTTTAGATATTTTATATATTTTTAATTATAGTTATTTACTTTTGTCATTGATCACCCACATTTGTACCATCACAATTTTAAACACAGCACTACCTGTCTTTTCCCTCTTCTCAACTCTTCCCAGCCCTTTATGCCTATTGGCAGGCATTTTTAATTTTTTAATTAATCTTGCACTACTAGGTACTCCCATTAGGCATCCCCGCCTCAGCCCATGCTTGTGTTTTGGCTGATACACAGCCACTTACAAGCATTAGTGAACCCCCTCAATCCCACCTCTGGGAGCTCAGGCCTTACTATGTACAAATTTCCAGTATATAACAACCCCCTCCACACACAGTGTTCCTCAGACCAAAATAACACTCTGCACAAATGTACAATACTGAAGATTCACAGCCAAACTGATTCTGATTTCTAGCTGGTTTCAATGCTGTAATGGAGGAATTAATGTAACACTGTGACCCCCTAGGATGAGTATTCCAAAGTCTCACTGTTGTTTATCTTTAGATCTGTATATGTTTATCATCTCGAGGATGATATATTCTATTGGGGTTGACACGTACAACTCAAAAGGTGAAAACGACACAGCTGGCAGCATATATAATGAAGCCTGAATGCATTTTTATTGCATTTTCTTCCTTTCCATCTCTCAGATAGGGGTAAAGACCATGACAATTTTCCATTTTAGGTAGAATGTAGAATGTCTGATCTACATAACTAAGACACATGCTCTTGATGGGTTTAAGATGATTTGGAAGACTCAGTCTAACAAAAAATAGTATCATTCCCATTAGGGAAAGGTCCCTAATAATCAGGGTCTGCCAAAATGTCATCAGTCTCAGACATATCCTCATCACATTCACTGCTGCAAAGGTTTATTTCCAGAACCTCAGCAGAAAATGATTCAGAAGACATTGTCCATCCTTTTTTTATGCTTTCTCCACACTCTTTAAATCACAAGTACACTTCTCAAGTTTGGTCTGTCCATGTATTTGTGTTGTTATATCTGTGTATCTGTTGGTGTGTCTGTGTATTTGTTGTTATGTCTCTGTATTTTTGTTGGTGTGTCTGTGTATCTTTTTTGGTGTGTCTGTGTTGCTGTGTCTGTGTATCTGTGTTGTTGCGTCTGTGTATCTGTGTTGTTGCGTCTGTGTGTGTTGCTGCATCTGTGTTGCTGCGTCTGTGTATCAGTGTTGCTGCGTCTGTGTATCTGTTTGTGTATCTGTGTTGTTGCGTCTGTGTATCTGTGTTGTTGCGTCTGTGTATCTGTGTTGTTGCGTCTGTGTATCTGTGTTGTTGTGTCTGTGTATTTGTGTCGGTGTGTCTGTTTTGTTGTGTCTGTGTTGTTGCGTCTGTGTATCTGTGTTGGTGTGTCTGTTTTTTTGTGTCTGTGTATCTGTGTTTTTGCGTCTGTGTATCTGTCAGTGTGTCTGTTTTGTTATGTCTGTGCATCTGTGTAGTTGTGTCTGTGTATCTGTAGTTGCTGCGTCTGTGTATGTGTTGTTGCGTCTGTGTATGTGTTGCTGCGTCTGTGTATGTGTGTCGGTGTGTCTGTTTTGTTGTGTCTGTGTCAGTGTTGCTGCGTCTGTGTCTGTGTTGCTGCGTCTGTGTCTGTGTTGCTGCGTCTGTGTGTCTGACGGTGTGTCTGTTTTGTTGTGTCTGTGCATCAGTGTCGGTGTGTTGCTGCGTCTGTATATCTGTGTCGTTGCGTCTGTGTATCTGTGTTGTTGTGTCTGTGTATCTGTGTTGTTGTGTCTGTGTATCTGTCGGTGTGTCTGTTTTGTTGTGTCTGTGTATCTGTGTTGTTGTGTCTGTGTATCTGTCGGTGTGTCTGTTTTGTTGTGTCTGTGTATCTGTCGGTGTGTCTGTTTTGTTGTGTCTGTGTATCTGTCGGTGTGTCTGTTTTGTTGTGTCTGTGTATCTGTCGGTGTGTCTGTTTTGTTGTGTCTGTGTATCTGTCGGTGTGTCTGTTTTGTTGTGTCTGTGTATCTGTGTTGTTGTGTCTGTGTATCTGTCGGTGTGTCTGTTTTGTTGTGTCTGTATATCTGTGTCGTTGCGTCTGTGTATCTGTGTTGTTGTGTCTGTGTATCTGTTTTGTTGTGTCTGTGTATCTGTTTTGTTGTGTCTGTGTATCTGTCGGTGTGTCTGTTTTGTTGTGTCTGTGTATCTGTCGGTGTGTCTGTTTTGTTGTGTCTGTGTATCTGTGTTGTTGTGTCTGTGTATCTGTGTTGCTGTGTCTGTGTATCTGTGTTGCTGTGTCTGTGTATCTGTGTTGCTGTGTCTGTGTATCTGAAACACAATATCAATATGAAATTATTGGCCATTTCCACAACATTAGGAAAGCACGGAAGTTTAAATCTGATTTAAATAATTAAGAACATTTTGTGAGCTGGTAAAATGGGCTCTGGGGTCTCAGAGACCCCAAACAGAACATAAGGGTTAATTAAAGAGAAAAAATGGCTATTGTTGCAGTACATCTTATTACTCTAGCTTAATGTGAGGAAGGGGATTCATTATCAGTTAATGTATTTTATGATGAGGGAATTTTATGAGAGGTTAAAGAGTATGACAAGGTTAAGCTGATTAATGAAGTGGGTATAAGTCCTGATGTCATTTTCTAGACTGCAAGATGTATTGAAATTACCAGACGGAAAGGGAGACGCATGAAATTTTGATGCCCAGTCCAGCAGAAGGCTCTGTCTGCCAAATTCGGCCCCGGGAGATCCAGATGAAAACATCAGCACTGTACGAGACATCTTGTATATTAAATTTTACTCAGTACAGGCCCATCAAGCTGGTTCTCGGAGTGCTTTTATGTAAGATAAAACAGCTTTGCATTTCTAGAAAATGGATCAGAGGGTGAAACACTGTTGGTTTACAGAAAATCCTTGCTTAATTTCTTCAACCGGAGAAAAGCTCCCTAGTTCTGCACAGCATATTGACAGTTTGGAGAATGTGCCTTGCTCCTCTGTGCTCAGTCGTGCTGAAAGTTTTTGTAGTGTTGCTCTCACCTCAGGGCTTATGGTGCTCCTGGCGCTGAATTATTAGCAGTTCATGGTTTGAAACTTCACAGACTCTCTTTGGTTTGTTAATCAGTAGAAAAGTACAGTCATGTTCAAACTACTATCCATTTCTACCTGGCAAAAGGCAGGCTGCTTGTTCTAGTCCAGGGCTATTCACGAATTAATCATAGAAAATTACCACATTTCTGCAGACCTGAAGGTACAGAGAGTTCAAACAAAAGAGACAGATGAATATTTTTTTCAGTCCATTCATCCTTAAACAAACAGTGATGTCATTGTTGTCATGGAAATTGTTTCACAAGAAGAGTTTTTCCTTTTCTGGTGTTTTGTTGTTGGTCCATAATTATTGTATTTATGTACGGGCCCAGACTGAAGTATACCTATTAAGAACTACTTTTCTAGAATTAATAATAATAATAAGCATAATAAATGTATTTACAGAGCACTATTCATACAAATAGCAGCTCAAAATGCTTTCTATAAAATTTCCATAAAAGTTCGCTGCCACACAGTTCCTCGCTCTTGAAGTCCTATTTAGCCTTGCCTTGAGACACTTTGAGAAGTGTGTTGTGTTTTCCCTGTGTCTGCATGGGTTTCCTCTAGGCGCTCTAGTGTCGGTAACTGAAGATGAATGAATTTATGAATTAATGAATAAACTGTACTTGAAAATGAAACCACAGATCCAATTATAGATAAGTAACACGGATCAGAGACAGAAAAATAGTATTCAGTTAAATCCCAGATGTAAGACATAATACTTCAAATGCTATTTAAAAGTCCTTACTGAGCTTTGTCTAACAGAAAAGAAAGAAGCACAATATCAGCCTTTCCCCAGTACACCCATGCAACCTATATTACCATGAGAGTCAGTGTTGAATTTCTAAAATCTATTTGGTTTATCCCAATGGTTTCTTCATGCTAAGTACATTATGCCGCAAGAGCCACAGACCAGATGCTTTTCTTGAAATATTCCAGTGATATACTGGTAGAAGACATGCTTGTGTCAGGGGTCAAATCTTTAGTCCACAATTGACAGCTTTGTTCCAAGTTGCACAGACCACTTCCTCCATCTAAATGTCAATAAAAAAGAAAGGCATGTTGGGAAGAACAGCCCTGAAGCTATGACCATCAGCTCATCCACAACAGAAGAAGTGGGCGTATACAAATCATTTCAGGCTGGATGAGAAGATCAAACAAATGGGTATAAATATGAATTAAGTGTACATGAACTAATATAGTAAACCGTCGTAGAGGGCTGCTGTAGACTCATACTGGAAAATAGTGGATATACTCATTGCATATTGTGCAAAGTCATACACCACTTTTCATTACATTAATTTCCACTCTAATGTCCATTGTCATTACCTACAAATCATCCACTCTCATAAATAATGAAGACAGGGTTTCTCACAACCTTCTAAGTCCTGATAGACAACCACAACAGTCACCCTCAGAGAAACAGCAATTAAGCATTTTATCTTTGAAGGAGAGTATAAAATCTAACTCTTCTTCCCTCAGACGTGAAAAAAAATGTAGTCCATCTATCTTTCATTTGTGGTATATATGGAGCTCAAAATATGTGGTATATGTGGAGTTCCCAAAAAGCTATTACTGAAAAACAAAAGGGGAGATATATATATATATATATTGAAGTAGCTGATGTGGTTTTCAGTGTCCAGAAATAAGCACCATTGAATATGTTTGGGATTAGTCACACTGAGACACAGAGAAGGCAATTACCCTCTATGACTGAACTTGGATCTAGGAAAATATTCCTTGCTGATTGTCACCTGAAAGCAAGTCTCCTGAAAAAGAAAAAAATAATATGTCATCTGGTAGAATGAAGCACTGTTAAATTAGATTAGTTTCTGAGGTCCTGTTAAATATATATGTTTTTTTTTTTTTTTACTTATGCAGTCCAAATTCTAAATATTTGGAGAGTCTCTGAGCACACTCCTCATAGCCTCCTCTCAGATGCAAAGCTCACATGGGTTATTAGGTTGAGAACATCAAACCTATACAAAAGAGCACAAGATGAGTTCAAGTACTTTGGAAATATATGGGTAAGATGACTGTGCCTTTTTACACAGAAACGTGTACATACTTTCACTAAAATATCTACCTATGCTAGCAAAAAGCAAAACGTGAATGAGCTTCTGCTGCTTTTCCTGTATTTATCAGCTTTATATTTGTCTTTCCATTACCACTAGATGAGTCTGAGGTTAATTTTATTAATTTTCCCCTTCCACCTTAAATGCCATTTTAAGCTACAGCAGTTTGCATGTTAATAACACACTTTATATCGAAATATTTATTTTTAATAAAAAAAAAATTAAATCAGTCAGTTTAGGAGGTTTTATATATGTGAGGCTGAAGACTTATTTCTTAATTCCTTAATTGAAAACACAAAAACAGAGTTCAGGAGAAAATTATCCAATTAATGATCTGTTTAGGCATTTTAGGTCCAATTAAAGCTCTGTTTGCTGAATCAGTTCCATAGCTACAGCAGGCTGTGTCTGTTTGCTGCTGTGTGTCATACCTGGTAACCTGGGTTGTGAAAACAGCACTGGGCTTGGGCAGCAGAAGGGATCACAAACCCAAACACAAGCAAATCCGAGTATGGACACTCCTCATGGAAAAATATTCTGGCTGTAGCACTGCTGTCAGATTTCATTGTTTCCATAATCTCTGGTGACACAAGCAGGTTTTTTTTATGATGTAGTACAGTCAGAATATTACATATTGTCCCTTTAGTAAAATACTCAATGGATAATTTTGACTGGAAATAAGCAAAGTGTGCAATAATGTTTTTTATAATTTAACCTATTCTATATATGTACTCTATAGATACAACATAATTTCCTCAGCGTGTCCATGGTTTACCTTCTGTATGAAGAAGGAAAAATATACACCAGCTTACCACCAGATTTCTACAGGTGAAATACAGTTAAATCCCCATCTGCTTCACTGACTCTCACTTTTCCAAAACTCAGTCCATTGAAGAGGGATGCTTAGATCCCTAGACATGCCCGTAGAACCCACCTTTCTTCTTTTCAGTTTCATATCGACTTACCCACTTTCTAGTTTTTCTAACTGCTGATTTCTGCCTTTTCATACATTGCATATTCTGTTTAATCCGGAATACTGAGTGCTGTGCTTTTCAAAGTAAAAGTATATCCTTTCAACTCTTTTAACAGTAAATAAATTCTTTTACAGTATTATTAACTGACACACTTGAAAGAGATGAGCTAAAGCTGGGATTAAAAAAAACACAATATTTTTCTTGTTTCTGTATAATTTTACACTGGAATTGTAAGTAATATAACCTAGATTCACTCAAAGAAAGAATATCTTTCTCAAAACACATGTCAAAATTACCAACACCCCAAGGGATGTTTATGAACGAAATCTCATTGGCTCTCATATATTGTCATTGAAGCTCAGAGACAGACCAGTCCAGTGCTTCAACTGAAACCTTATTAGACACCTGTGAGTGAAGAAGAAATACCAGAGAGGACCAATGTCTCAGAAGGATCTCACTGGGCTGATTTCGTATGGTGGAGCAGTTTTAGATTTCTTCTGTCTCCTTCAGCATTTTAAGAGAGGTCCTGTTTTGCTGTTGGCAATGGAAAAATATAGAGAGTGTTTCTTTGTGAAAATAAGTGGGATTTTATTAGAGTTGTTTCTTAGGAAAGTAATCTCTGAGAAGAGGCAGATGGTTTTCATGAAATCTCCCGTGAGATCCTGATAAAAACGATTGTTTTAACTTGTGGCGAAACAACTGGGCAACGTTATGTTCACACAAAAATGATTGTTCGGGCCTTCAATTCAGCTCCTGAAGACCTAACAATAAAAAAAAAAAATCAGATTTTCTGTTAACAGTTGCAAGAATGAAACTTTTGTTTCTGACCACACCTTAAAAAGTAATTATGAGATATAGGAAAATATTTGCCCATAGTTGCAGATTTTGGTTTCAGGAAGAATAGCAATCACACTATATAACAATTGTTTTATTAAAACAACTTTTAAATTGTGTTGTTGTTGATATTTTACATAACGCACCATGTCTTTCCTGAAGGCTTAGAAGCCCCAGTAAACTTTCTGGAAGTCCTTGATATGTCACTGACTGTGAATAGGAACAGCAGCCTGACCAAACTTTTCAATCAAAAGGGAAAAATGAAAGAGTGGAAGTTATATGCTGGGGCTCTTTCTCTGTGTAAAACTCTGATACAGTGCACACAGGGTCTTGAGCAGAATTCTTTTTTAGATGCAAAGTGCATGGATCTGACTCACATATAGATAGAGGCAGATAGGGGCGCTATATTCAGTGCTTTGCATCAATGACACTGTGTCCTTGTTAAGTTTTGATATTTATAGTCTGAACTGAAGGCCTAGTTTTCATTATAGCTTGCCAATAAAGTACTGAGTGACATGAAGGATTGTGGGATATTGTTCTCTTTATGCCTAGTACACGCAGCAGCCATGCAGACCTGACCAGTCAGGCAAATGCCACTCTTTCCGGCCTGCGTGCAACAAGTGTCTGCCTGTATAGTTTGTACTAGACAGGACTTTCTCCTGTGCAAATACAGTATGGCATCTACCATAAACTTGGTCTTTCTCAGATGCATGTTTTCCATTAATTTAGTCCCTTTAATCACCATAGCCAAATACCATGTTTATGTGAGAACGCAAGGATGTAGATTTAAGTGCATAGAAATCACCTATTAAAAACATAATTGTAATTTTGTGCTGCAGGTAGTGTCACAGTCACACAGCTCCAGGGACCTGGAGGTTGTGGGTTCGAATCCCACTCTGAGTGACTGTCTGTGAGGAGTTGATGTGTTCTCCCTGTGTCGGTGTGGGTTTCCTCCCATGGTCCAAAAACACATGTTGGTAGGTGGATTGGCGACTCAAGTGTCCGTAGGTGTGAGTGAATGTGTATGTTGCCCTGTGAAGGACTGGCGCCCCCTCCAGGGTGTGTTCCTGCCTTGCGCCCAATAATTCCAGGTAGGACCCACCTTGACCCTGAACTGGATAAGCGGTTACAGACAATGAATGAATGTTAGAAATCTAATTTAAAAAAGGCCAGAATTAAATAAAACATAAAAACTTACATAAAAAATATTATATTATCTTAAAACTGAATGGAGACGTGGGTGGCACGGTGGTGCAGCAGGTAGTGTCGCAGTCACACAGCTCCAGGAACCTGGAGGTTGTGGGTTCGATTCCCGCTCCGGGTGACTGTCTGTGAGGAGTTGGTGTGTTCTCCCCGTGTCCGCGTGGGTTTCCTCCGGGTGCTCCGGTTTCCTCCCACAGTCCAAAAACACACGTTGCAGGTGGATTGGCGACTCGAAAGTGTCCGTAGGTGTGAGTGTGTGAGTGAATGTGTGTGTGTCTGTGTTGCCCTGTGAAGGACTGGCGTCCCCTCCAGGGTGTATTCCCGCCTTGCGCCCGATGATTCCAGGTAGGCTCTGGACCCCCCGCGACCCTAAATTGGATAAGCGGTTACAGATAATGGATGGATGGATGGATGAATGGAGATGTGGGTGGCACGGTGGTGCAGCAGGTAGTGTTGCCGTCACACAGTTCCAAGGTCCTGGACGTTGTGGGTTCAAGTCCTGCTCTGTGACCCTGAACTGAATAAGCAGTTACAGACAATGAATGAATGAATGAATGAAGAAGTGGAGAGAGAAAATTTGCTGCATGTATTAGACTTGTTCCATAATGTTTGGTAAAATCTAGACAGTATCCAATACAACAGTGATAGAGAACCACTGAAACAAATGTTGAAAGACATGTCTACTCCTGATAGTTCTTTGATTATGTAATTCAAAGAGCAATACAACATTAGGCAACATTTTTCCTGCTTTACCTGATGTTCCACTTTTGCCTGCTTTACTGAAGCGCTTATACAACTCTCACATTTCTCTCATATCATCTCAGATCAAGGTGATAAACAGACAAACACACAAAGACATTTCTTTGTAGAATTTTCAGCTTTTCTTTACCAAGGGTGCCAACAAATCTGGAGGGCACTGTGTCTTTGTTTTTAGTGCCATCAGAGACAACACTTTCTACTAAAAGATTAATGGTCTTTTCGCGCGATGGGTAGAAACAATGGGTTGTTTAGGCTGGAAGCAGTGAGAACACACACATCTCATTAAGACCAGCTCGGGCACAAAGACCCCCCCTTCTCAACTGCCATCAATAATTTCTTGCATTTTAAACAAGAGCACGTTAGTCCTTTTGGATTCTGCAGTAATGTAACCTTCCCTCATAAAAATATTGGACACATTTCACTGTAATTAGTGGGAAGGCTTTCTTTGAAGTAGTTTCCTATCGGCATTGGTGTCATGCTTCATGCATTTAATACAGATATTGCAAGATTCATATAGCAGTGAATCAATAAGTCATCTAATTTCTTCATTAAATTGAAAATAGATAGCATTTGTTTTAAGTAGAGCATCATGGGATTAAATCATTGCATGGTACAGTGGTGGTGCGTTGGTCAAAACCATGTGATTGCAGGCTTTTTAGTGCTTATGACCAAGCCATGTCTATGAAAGAAATCCCTTTGCTGACCTGCACTAAATATATTTGGAAGACAAACCAAACAAACAAAAAGTAGATTATGTCTATTAAAAGAGTAATGATGTAAAATAATGGTTAAAAAATATTTTCTTTGTGTGCCAGACGAGGAGCTTGAATCCTTGAGTGGACCACTTGGCCCTGTTACTCTGCTAATGGGGGGGGGGGGGTGGACTGTTGTGGTGTGTCAGTTGAGGGGGTCTGGAGAGCTCTACACTTGACAGACCCCCCGCTGGGTCAGAGCAGCCACAGCCTTGGCCCCAAGTGCCTGGGGAGCAGGACTTACTTTCATAATTCATAACAGGGAGCAGACGTCCCAGAGCACATAGCAGACTCTGCCTTCAGGCCCTCCTAAGAGGTAAAAACCAACGTGTTGCATTATGCATGGTGTACGTTGTGTTCGGCGTTTGAGAAGGAGCAAAGGTCTGCCCTCTGAGAGATAGGGCAACTGATCAACGTAAGTGAGAAAAAGAAGAAGGAGAAACGGCACCGGTCCTGAGGCAACTGTAGTCATCCTGAAATTTCTCCTCACGTACCCTGGCTTCTTACATTGTAGAAGTGTTCCCATCCCACGGTGCCACCAAAAAAAAAGAGAAAAAATATCTTTGATTCAAAGCCAACTACAGAGCAGCTATGCGGCCTTATTCAGTGAAAGAGTAAAAGAAGTGAAGCTGACGAAAAAGGTAATTGATCAAGGCCACATGCAAAGACCATGACTAAATAAAAGGAAAAGAAGAATGTAAATGGCAGGAATAACAGAAATGAAAAAGGGATAAAAATAATCCAAAAATCTAATAGTCCTCCAAGCAAGAAAATGCATTATAGCTTTTTCTTAAATCTAATCATTTTTGGTGACCTAAAAATGTGGTGAGGTCAGGAAGCTTTGAGGATGTTAATGGAATTCCAGACAAATTCCTAAAAACTTTGTAATGCTTGTAGACAGGTCTGTTATCTTCTGTTTTCATAAGGTCTCAGAGAATCTCACCATGGGTTTAACATTGCCCTGAGTTTTTTCTGAGGTATAGTGCTGTCTTCAGCATATCTTTGTTTGTTATGTTTCGGTCAATATCCCTTGATATCAGGAGCCGTTTCACTCTTTAAAACACAAACATCAGCAAAGATAATTTTCCTCCAGTCTTCCTTTGTTAAGTTTTGAAAACAAGCAGCAGTGTTTAACGTTTTTCTATGGTCTTCAAAGTAAAGCTTAATAAACAGAGATTCCTAGTTTTTACTTGTTTATTTATTTTTTGCTTGACATTTATATTATGTGGATTCTTTAATGTTTGAAGAAGTTTGTAACATTGTCACTGTCACAACAAATTCTTGTGCCACATTTTCAAAATTTTAAACACAATTTTAAAATGGCACAACCTGTTTTTACGGTGTTCAATTATTATAATGAAAAAATTTGACACACATTTCCAAATATGGTCATGATGCAACTACAGAAAGATAACTTTCCTCTAATTAGAGGAAAAAAAGTTCAACTATAATACGAAAAGGCTTTGAGTAACAACTTTTGTTTTCTTTGATGTCGTCCTCAACAAAAAGACATGGCTCTTCTGTTCATTGACAGTGCTCTAACTTGTCATCTGTATTTTCAAAAGTAAATGAACGGGAATGATCCCATATTCCATAGTTATTCATATCTTCTATAATCAAAGACCAGAAACATACTGCATATCAGAAGCATACTGACGGAGAAATGGTTTATTGACTCAGAGTATATGAAATATTCATAAGATAACTCCTGAAAGCTATCTGTGGTGTTCATGGAGCATAATAAAAACCCAACACTAATGCAGTGCAGGAAATCCATAGGAAATACACAACATAAGCAAAGTAGGCTTGTGTACGGTGAGTGAAGAGAGAGAGAGAGAGAGAGAGAGAGAGAGAGACAAAGACAATGTAGTATTGGTGATATTGAGGTTGTGGTGGTGGTCTTTGGCCATTCAGGGAGGGTGGGTATTGACCTCAGTTTGGAATGTGACCATCACTGAAAAGGGCAAAGCACAGTTTTGTCTCCCAGAAACTGCCAGGGGGCTTATGAAATACAGAAAATGGCAGGACAGGCTCTCAAAAAGATCTCTGTGGAATTGGAACAGAGCTTTCAAAAGATTCACATTCATAGCTGCTCTATTGCTGCCATTTCAGAGCTAGTCTAAACAACTGTAATGAAAAATATCACATAAGAAAAGACTATTTTTTGGACAATAAATATGTTTGCAAAGAGGTGTCAGCCTTACCATATGGATTGGTATTTCTCAAGATTTCACAAAATTAAGTATGGTGGAGGTTACATTCTTTGCAATGTTGCATTGAAATATGTTATGGCTATATCGTTTGGCATAAAATGGGTAGCAGCCTATTTTTGCTTGCAAAGAATGAGCCTTTGGTGAATTATACTTTTATAATCTTTAAATTCGCCTGCTTTTAGTGTAATTCTTCAAAGCAGTGTAACAGGAAAATTCTACACATTTTTCAGTCTTATTTTGTTCCTGTGCCAACATTTTAGGAGTGTGTTACAGGCATCAATTATAAAATTGGTTTATATTTACAAAACACAATGTAAATTTGGTAACTGAAAATAATGGAAATCTGTTTAATAAAGCTTCAAAGATTTTCTTTAATAAAAATCACAGATTCTTGATTTTATTTCTTAAGTAGTTTTTTTTCAAATTTTTCTATTTGTTTCAGTAATTTCAGAAACATATCATCTCAGATTCCACCTATTTTCAAAGATGGTTACATAATTAACAGGCAAAGATGTAAACAAAGTCATTCAGTGGTTTGAAATGCCCCACTCTAGAGAAACTTGCTGAGCCAGAATTGATTACAGTGGTGGTGTGAGAAATCAGACTTCTTAAAGCTACATCACAGTAAATTATTACATTATATGGACAAAAGTATTGGGACACCTACATATTACACCTAAAAGAGTTTTGATATTCTGTTCTGAAACGTTTATATAGAGTCGGTCCCTCCTGTGTCGCTATAAGAACTTGTATGTTTCATTCTACAACCCCAATTCCAATGAAGTTGGGACCCTTGGTAAAACAGAAATAAAAACAGAATATGACGACTTGCAAATTCTTTTCAACATATATTCAGTTGAATACACTACAAAGACAATATATTTATTGTTTAAACGGATAAACTTTGTTATTTTGCAAATATTCACTCATTTTGAATTTGAGGCCTGCAACACGTTTCAAAAGAGTTGGGACAGGGGCAACAAAAGACTGGGAAAGTTGAGGGAGCATCCCTGAAGGCCTTAGTCGTTCACAAGCAAGGGTGGGGCGAGGTTCACCACGTTGTGAACAACTGCTTGAGGAAATCGTCCAACATCGCCTCTATGTACTCCTGTTTAAATAGAAAATATTTCCAATGCTCCAAAGTCCAGTTGTGGTAAATTTTCAATAATACTACTCACAGCTGCTCCTGTAATATCAATGAGGAAAGAAATTTGATGAAATTGCTTGCAACAGTGGCATCCTACTGCAGTACCACACCCAAATTCAGTGATGGATTAGAACAACCCATTAATTTCACAAATATTTGTATGAACTGCAAGGCTAGATGCTTGATTTTATACACCTGTGGCAATGGGACTGAATGAAACACTTGAGTGCAATGATTAGGTGGTTAGGGAACTGTGCATTTAACCGGAAGGCTTCCAATCCCCAGAGACAGCCGGTCATGGTGGCCGTGGCTAGGGTTGCCCACCACTCGGAGCATGTGTGCTCACTGCCCCCTAGTGTGTGTGTAAATGTGTGTTTCACTGCACGGATTGGGTTAAATGCGCAGAACATATTCCTCCAATAAAGTTGCCAATAAAGTGATTCTAATTCAAAAATGTTTGTCCATATATTAAAGATTAAATATTTTACAAAAATCTTCACATAGAGTTTGGACTCAAGCTTTTGATATTAAAACCATCACAACAGCAACAGCAAAATATGAATTATGAAGAGGTACAGTGTAAGAAAGGTTTTTAACAGAGTTTGAGGTAAAGCCCTCTGTTCAACATTTGTAGAATTTGAAGCCATATTTTGGTTTATAATTTTTTTTTCATTCAATTTTAATCTCTTTGTCTGATCCCTAATCTATATTAAGAAAGCTGACACCTGAAGGACAACTCAGAAGAGCAAGAACCTGATCAGTGATCCCTGTATCAACGTAAATACCCACATATCCCACAAGTTTTCTTTACAGGAACGTCAGTGTCTCTTGCTTTGTAAACAGGGGCTGCAGGTTAGGCATAGAGCAGGTGAGTGGGAAAGAAGGCTCTGTTCAGTGCTGACCCCTGCTAAATGTTAGCTCCCCTTAAAAGAAAATATATTTTTTAATATTCTTACCTAATTTTGGGATGTAGCAGCACATCACTAGTGCTTTATTATTGTTCATGTGGAATGCACAGCAGTTTGTTTGTTTCCTCTCAGTCAACTATTCACTTTGTAACCTGACCCTGATTTGGCACGTCATTTTCCCTTCAAGCAAGTGCGAGTTGTGACAAAGCCCAAATGTCAAAGTGATAGAAAATGTCTACGCTCGAGCTGTGAGGTACACACATAGATACAAAAACAAATCCTGCTAATGGAAGGTAGACCGTCAGATCACCTTGCGGCTGAGTGGTGTCTAACAAGATAAATCAATGTACCTGCTCATTCACACTGATCCTGCGGTGTGTATATATAGTGAGAGAGAGAGAGAGAGAGAGAAAGAGAGAGCATTAACTTACCTTATTCCAATGAATGAAGTGTAAATGTACTCACTAGATGCGACTGTTTTATATGGAAGCTTGTTTTAGCCACTGTAGTCTCTCAATTTTAACTCATTAATGTAATGCTAATGTACTCTATTTACAAGGTAGTAAGTTATATTTATGAAGGATTTCACAATAATTATTAATATATGTGTCAGAAGATGTTTCCATAACCTTTCAATGTGATGCTGTCAAATGTCTCGGAAGTCCTTTAGGAAATTCTTTGTTTGGGCTTTTTATAGTACAAAAACAAATAGTTTGGTGGGGGGGGGGGTAATGGAATGACAGGAATTCCTTCTGCTACTGCTGCCTGCATGACATGAAGGGAAGACATGGGTTGAGAAGCTCTGTGGAAAGCAAGACTGTAATGGGGCTATAAACAGATATATGGGGGATGCAAGCAAGGCTACCATGACAGCTGACAGTCCATGTCACTAAAAGGGCAAACCTTGAAGAGCCACAATGAATCTCTGGAAGTTCAGTGTCCAAAAATAATTTTGTAAGTAGACAAACAATTTGGTAAGTAGATAAACAGTGGCTTCTGGTCACCCAGATTTTTTTTTAAAGGCTAATGTAGCAGTAAACGTAAGGACATACAAATGTAAAGGAATTAGCCATTATTATCCCACATTTGGATCCTGTCTGGCTAATCTAAATTAGGTCTGTAATAATCACAGAAAAATTGGGTTGTAAAGTACTTTCTGATAAGAAAACTCATCATCTGTGCAGAGTTATACTGTCCTGTCTCTTGTGCAGAACATATTGCTTATTAAAATGCTAATGTGAGTTTATTAGAGCACTAAACAGTGTACTGAATAAGCTCACGGTGGCAAAAAGGGACAAAAAGAGCATGAAAAGTGGCATACTGTTTCTGACTATAACTTCAGCTTTAGATATATGGACTATAAGCCTAAGGCCAAGCCCCAATGTACTGCTGTTGAAATTTCTATGTTGCTATTACAAAAAAAAAAAAAGCCAGAGGCCCCAATGAGATTCAAATGTCATTTGGATCAACTAGTGCTGGATATCTTCTCACACAAACTCTGCTGAATTCAATAAAGCAAAACTCCAGTAGTTCTACAAGTCATACCATGAAGCTGAAGAGATTAAAAAACTCGCTGTGCATCAGTCCTTTATATAACATGTCATTTAAATTCCCAGTTATTTCAAATGCTAGGATCAGTTTGCCATTAAATAATAATCAATGGAGTAGAAAAGCAAGGGTTTTTCAGATGCTCAGATATTTGAACCAAGACATATCTGTCTGTAAAAAGCCAGCTGTAACCAAGAGATTGACACCTCCTCATATTTAGACTTTTTTAGAGAACAGGCAGAGTAGAGGCTGGGATTAAGATTGCACTTTCTCTTCACTGATGTAATAGAGGCTATCTTGTATGACACTGGTGTTATAAGACTGCATCAAGGGTATCTGCTCATTCCTTCCATTAACACCTTCAAAACCTTCATTGCTTTCCAAAGACTGGGAGTGGGGGATGGTATTGAATAAAGGTGCAAATGAATAACATCACCTCTGTCTGCTGAAAGGTTCAATGGGACAAATTCCCAATTAAATGTTTGAAACTTTTAATAAAATGGATTAAATCTTTGCATGAATTAATGCCGATTTATAGTTCTGCGTTGACTCCACGCAGAGTTTACACCTTAGGCTGCGCAAGAGCCCTACGCCGTTGCGAGCGTATACTTCAGCGTTGCTCTGCAATTACACCGCCACACCACTACGGTTTAATCTCAAACATCTTCCTCTACACAATGTAGTGGTGTAGTAGAATTACTTTTATAAATATTTAAAGTGCAATATGTAGGGAGTATGCCGTTGTTAGGGACAGAGCAGAGTTTACATGAGGTGCCATTAAAGCAACTGATACAAAGCCCGCATGTTTTTTTTCTCGGAGATCTCCGTATTTTTCCTTTGTTCAACATATTTATTCATCCCTGAAGCCCACACAATGTCTGAGGAAATCTCGCTATGAATGTGCTGATGTCTGCGTCTCTGTGTGTGGAGGTCAGTCCTGGTGTTGTAACGAGTTGTGCTGCTGGCAGTTTATCTTCTATAAGAAATATCAAAGATTTGTACCGAAAGTCAATACATTTGGTGCTAGTCTGTTTTTTTTTTTTTTTTAAATAACTCACCAGAAGGTCTGAAATGTACGGAGCCTTGTCCACACTGAGCAGCGGTTTGGACCCGGACGTGACGTTTCGTCTTAACTATTTCTTTAGCACTATCTATTTATTTATTTATTTATTTATTTATCAATCAATCAATCATATACATTACTTATCCCTGTATCTATCGTTAATAACTATATTACGCTTTTGTACATGGCTTATTTTAGTGGGTGTTGGCTCGGTTCACGCTTTAGTGAAAGGGACAGGCTTCTGAACGCCTGAACATTCGTACTACCCTGTGTCTGAAATGGCTCCCTATTCATAATTTTCCATATTACTCATTATAAAGTGCACTATTATAGTGAACTGAATTCAGGAGGGTAGTGAATGGTTTCAGACACTAAATCATTCAGGTTTTTACCAAATATTACAGTGCATTATGGGTATCTGCTATCCACTAGTGTCAGCTAGTGTACATGGGTTTTACAGTAACTTTTGCAGTGCATTGTGGGAATGTTTGAGTGCACTGAAAATTCTGCACTAGGTTTTTGGGCACTCATTCAAAATGGCGGAAACCAAAAATAGTGTACTACAGTATATAGGAAATAGGGTGCAGTTTCGGACACGCCATTAATCTGAAGAGTGGCTGGTACATGTAAAGGTTAGACTGATGCTGTTGTAACATGAAATACATGTTGCCAATCTAGTGGAAAATTAGTAAAGATATTGACATACAACTAAAACGTAAGAAAAATAATTCTTGTCTTTACCCTCATAATCTACATAGTGTCATAAGTTACAAATCATTACTATTAGTTAATAAATAATGAGTTTAAAAAAGGTTAAAAAAAACCCTGATTGTGGAAAAATTAAAAAAAGTTGTTGAGCGTAGTTTCATATAAGCCATATTTCCAATTTAAGTGCAAAATTGCCCTCTTATGTTAGTTAGGCAGGTGGGTTTCAAGATGTCTCAAGTTTAAAATTTAGTGAGCCAAAATCAGTTTGGAAAATTGGAATTGAAAACTGGAGGAATAAAAAAGAAAAGACGCTCTTGCAAATTAGACAGCAAGCACGACAGTTTCAGTTCCAAATCCAAGAACCGCAGTAATAAAGTCCCTGTGAGCTCTCCTCATGACAGCGCTTTGATATTTACCATCAAACTATTTTTGTGGGGCACTGTCTATCTGGAAGAGGAGCATTTTCTTTAATGTTGATTTCTGTTGGCATGCCTTTGATATTCCTCCGATAACCTTTAGCTGAAACACATCTATGGCCTTGTCTTGCTGATATCACCCTTAGAGAGGATAATAACACTACTAGAATCTCAACTCTGTGTCTTAGGTGAAAAAAATTTGTTTCACGCCTCAGTTGAGGTCAGATCAGCTAAATTCTGTTGGAAAATGACATGCTCTCCAGTCATGCTCTCTGTTGCCTGGCTAATTCAGAACAATTTTGGAAAAAGTCATGGTTATGAAAGACTTAGATAATATTTGGTTTCATAACTCACATGCAACAACTAGATACTTCAGAAACAGAACCAGTAAGTTTTTGAACCCTATGTGATATGTATTTCATATTACGAGCAAACGGGTGTTCATGTACAGTAATGCAAAACTAATGTTCATGAATAAATCAAAGATACACTTATATAGGCACTTAAAATTTTTTGGAACATTACAGTCACATCAACTATACAATAAAACAACAGCCAGTCTGCATCAGTGCCCTCACCACATACCAGTTATTAGGTGAAAGGATACAAGGCTAGACCAGTTTATTTGAAGCTAAGATAGATAGATAGATAGATAGATAGATAGATAGATAGATAGATTGATTGATAGTTAGTTGCTGTGCATTGTAAAAAGTGTCATAACCATATTGACATGTATGTGCAATGTAAATGAGTCCAGTTAAAGTGGCAGTTCATGTTTATATGAAAATGTCCAGCAGGTGCTCTGTGGCCCTGTAGTAGTTCATTGCAAAACAATGTCCTGAACCAGTGAAGAGGAGTTGTACAGTGTGATTGTTGTTAGAAGAAATGATTTTAGGAGGCCAGAAGTGACCCCAATGTTAGACTGAGCCACGACATTGGGCCAGCACCCGTACTCTTTTTGAGTAAAAGTCAGCCCCAGGATAAATTATGATCTCTGAAAGACAAGCCCTCATATATGATGATGCAGAAAGCCATTATTAATGGACACTATATTTCACAAATACACTCATAAAAACCACAAGCAGTACTTTGAGTGATGCCATAGAAAAACATTTTTAGAGACCCATGTTTAAAACAGCTGTGTTTAAAATATGTGAGTATGAAAAACCTTCCAGAGTGTGAGGATTTTCAGTAAATGTGAATTTCTTGAACATTTGCATTATGCAGAAAGTATTCAAACCTTAAAATAGTGGTTAATTATAATTTGTGTTGGGACAGTGGCAATGCTATGGTGCTAGCACTAACAGCTACTATATATGAGTTTTTAAAAGATGCCTAGGGGCTTGTTTTTGGCCCCATCATCAGGAGGTCATCAGGTCAATCCCCAGTGATGCCTCAGCCATCCAAGGCCAGGAATCCTCAGATTACAATTGGCTTCACTCTGTCTGGGCAGTAGAGATGGTTCCTTCCCTCCCCTCATAACATTGCAGGATCCCATTCAGCATGGGCGTCTGCCAGATGATGTTGTGCACTCTGGCAGTTGGCGCTGTTGTCCAGGTGTGAGGTTCTTTGGAGATGTTGTATTGCAGTGTGTTTCTGCCAGCACCCAATGATTCTGGGCAGGCTGAAAGAATGAATAACAGTATTCAGTGCTGTTGCTGTACTGTTTGGCTATGTTGGTGCAGGAGTCTTGGGAGAGCTCTTTGCCTCTACCCATCATGAAATGATTCTTGCTGGACAGCATGGTGATGAATGACATGTTTACTTGCATACAGAGCAAGAAATCTTTTTTTCAGAGAGTGGTAGTATTAAGCCAGCAAGATGGACTAGCCCAGCTGATGAATACTATTAGCTGGTTTCGTGATTTTTCTTACTGGAGGGAAGCATGGTGGGGCAGCAGCTAGTGTCACTGTTACACAGCTCCTGTGAGGAGTTTGGTGTGTTCTCCTCGTGTCTGCGTGGGTTTCCTCCAGGTGTTCCGGTTTCCTCCCACCATCCAAAAACACACATTGGTAGGTGGATTCGCAACTCAGAAGATTGTCCATAGATATGAGTGTGTCTACCTAGCCACGGGAATGCATCACGTTGAAGTGCTGGTTCCAAAGCCTGGATAAATAGGAAGGGTTGCATCATGAAAGGCGTCTTGTGTAAAACCTGTGCCAGATCGACAGTGCTGATCACAGTTAATCCGCTGTGGCGACCGTAGACAGGAGCAGCCGAAAGAAGAAGTGATTTTTCTTACTTTAATATTCAATATTTTTGTCTTCAATATTTTTTATGTATTGGAATGTTAAGATTTTTTTCAGTGTAGTTTGATTGAGTAAATACTAAGGTCTGGCTTAAATTTCATGCTAATAGCTGCAAAACAAATATTCATCTATTCATTGTCTGACTTCCACTGTTATAGACACATTTGAGTAGCCAATTAGCTACCACCTACCAACGTTTGTATTTAGTCCGATGGAGGAAACAACTATGTTTAATACAAATATTTGAACATGTTGAATAGATATTATGCACCTTGATATGGACTTGTGCCCCACCCAGGGTGTTTCCGTCTTATGCCCAATGATTTTGGTAGGCTGTAGACCTTCCGTAATACAAGTTAATCTGTAATACACACGAAGGTAAAAACTGAAATCTTCCAGTAAACCTAACTACATCCATCTAAAGCCAATTTCACAGGAATAAAAATTGTGTCAATAAACTTTAAGCTTGCACAATCCTATTACAATAAATAAAAAAAAGTTTTATTCCACTGCCAGTAAATAATAGTCAATAATTGTGACAATAATTCAAATCAGTATGTGTTAATCATGATGTATTATTAAAATTACACTCTTTAGTATTTGACAGCATAATATAGATACAATAAATATATTCAATATAATTATAAACTACTTGTTAAACCTTATGTTAACAATTAATATTTTGCTCACAGTTATCACATCTCACAGCTCACAGCACATCTATAGAACCAACCAATTAGCATAAACAAAGACTTGCAAAATAGAAAATAAAGTCTAAACAAAAAAAAATCTGTATATGGTTTAAACACATTTCCATTCTGTAGAGTTCTGCAGAGGGTCTAAAATCAATTAAAAGTAAACCCACAGTGAAAAACTAAGTCAATCTGCGCTGGTCTTAGAGCCATGCACACTCCATCAAATGAACTAATGAAGCATTCATGCATTGGATTTTTGGCTATTGACTGACACTGAGCTAGCCATTAAGGAGACCCACACCTCCTGCCAGCTCAGAGAATAAGACAGGGTCTTAGAGTCCTCCTCCACTCTCAGCCCCCTCTCTCTTCTACATGGAGCATAATGAGGCCTCCACTGCTTCTCTAAGCTCAGGCCTCACCAGAGCCTTGCATTCATTTTCTGTGGAGTGGGTCATTTAATGTTCTTTCCAGCAAACTGAAGGGAGCTATTTTTTAAGGTTCTTGGTTTAAGTTCAGCTTCTGTGCCCTCCTACGTTTAGACATAATTACACTTTTTGTGAAGAGATGTTTGGGAAGTATGGATTTGTGGCACTGACATTGAATCAATGACAAATCTTGTCGTGATGTGAAGGATTTGCTATGCCTTGCTTATTGGTATGACCATACAGGACTAGCTTTGTGTCTGATAACCCTTTGTTGTCCATAATTCAGATCGCGAAGAATAAGAACAACAAGACTGTGGATATATATTATAAAATTCATAAAATGTATTGACACCACTTAAGGTGCACCCATTGCTGACTCAGTCCTTGAGTTGCATTCATTTTCAGGATTCTAAAACTGGAAAAGCTACAACACTAAATCCAATTCCCAGAACACAACTAGTTGTCAAAACTCATTTATGAAATTAATAATTTTTTTCTTTTTACAAAACCTTAAACACTATTCTTATGGTGGCGCTGCAGGTAGTGTCGCATAGCTCCAGGGTTCTGGAGGTTGTGGGTTCAGGTCCCGCTCCAGGTGAATGTCTGTGAGGAGTTTGGTGTGTTCTTCCCTTGTCTGCGTGGGTTTCCTCCAGGTGCTCTGGTTTCCTCCCATGGTCCCATGGTGAGTGTGTGAGTGAATGTGTGAGCATATGTTGTCCTGCGAAAGACTGGCGCCCCATCCAGGGTGTGTTCCCACTTTGTGCCCAGTGATTCTGTAGGCTCCAGACCCACCACGACCCTGAATTGGATAACCGTTTACAGACAGCGAATGAATGATTGAATGAATGAGAAACACATACTGCACTGTGCCGCACTTTGATGCTAAATGGCATACACAAGCCATAAAAGCACACTGCAGGTACAAATTGTGGACACATGTCCTTTCAGTAATTGGCATGACTAGGGAAGTAGGATGTGTGAAGTTTATAAGCAGAATCTGGTCTCCTTACGTTACAGTACAGTACAGTAAAATGATACAGGAACTTTGCTCTAGATAGAAGACAGAATAAAATGCTTTAGAAGAAATCTGAAATTTTTATGATACTGTATATAAACCTCTAATACTCTACAGTGACCCTTATTTGTAGCTTTGAAAAACAGTTGAGAATGGACATATGTGTGCTCTCACAACAACAGGAGACTTTCATTGTTTATATAGTCTGTATGAATAAAGCAGTTTGACTGCATTTGAAGGGATCAGCGATAGGAAACTTAGCACAGTTGACTATATCCTGTAACACAAGCAGACACAGATGAAACAAGATGTGTGAGTACCATCTGAGCACAATTCAGAAACAATATAAGAGCTACCAATATAATGTGAAAGCAGCTGTAGATGTAAAGTACATCACACTACTGTAGCATATATACTGTACTGTTTATAATGTCTCTAAGTTTTGTTTTGTCAAAAACATTATATCAAGCTGTGCTTACAGAATACTTGAAATAGAATATACTTGGAGAGGCCATAAATGCATCTATGTTGACAGAGCTGGGTTCCATCTCATTTCCGCCTTATGCCCAGTGATTCTGGGTAGGCTCCATACTCACCGTGAACCTGAACTGAACAAGAGGTTACAGACAATGTATGAATTAATTAATGGGTTGTATCTTATGAAATATTAATGACTGGCTGTATGTTTTGTAACATACAGTTAAATATATTACTGTTTATGTATTTTTTATTCGGGCTGTACATAAAATCTCTTTATTCAAAAATATGCAACATTCCTAAATAAAGATATTTTTGGTCCTGCCATGTCAAGAGTGCAGTGTTTTGCTTTGAAAGTAGATTGATGTTTGAGCTTTTTGTTTACTGTTTTGAGAAATGGGCAGAATATATCTAAAGTTTTTTAGCAATTTAGAAAAAAAGAAAAAAAATGGAACTCCTAACAGCTCTGTAAGATATGATAAACCATTATAGGGAAGATTTTGGGTATGGTCTCCTACTGACCTGACTACACTTGTTAAGGATGGAAACGCCATTAACAAAACTACTAAAAGTGTTATTTTGCTTACTAAGCAATATTGTTCAGTAGATTCAGTTTCACACAACATAGATATAGTAACTCTAATATCATTGAATGTATTTAGGGTTTTTTCGATCATAGGATCCAGAACCTGCCACCAACTTCCAAGACTAAACTTAGAAGAAAACTGAATTTCTAATCATTCTGTTTCAGTCTAGTGTTTCCGTAGCTTCTTTCACATATGAACTCCAGAGAAACTGTACAGAAACTGAGATGTCCCAGAGTGGTCCTGTCAGCAGGAGAGTTTCTGTGTCAGATGCATGCTTGCATTGGGGAATTCTCCAAGTTTAGGTGTGGGGCATAGCCTGTGCAGGAGATACTCTGAAACATTAGCGGCTCCATTCTCATGTGCTGACTCTGACTTTACCCAAAGTCTTTACTAAGGTGCTAATGGAATAAAGTCAGTGTAAATTTTTGCGTTCACACATACAGCTCTTCCAGGTAAAGTAAGGAACATTTCTGGGTTAATGTGCATTTGTTCTGTTTCCACTTTTGTCTCCCTTAGTCACTCCCTGCACTTGTGAGTTCTTAGGCAGTTATGTGACTGAGCTCACAAATGCTTCCTATTGTCTCTGGTTATTTAAGCTGTGTGCTCATAGTTTCTGGTCAGCATTCATTGTGACTGTTTCTGTGATTCTCAATGTCAAATTCTGTATTTGTGTCATTGCTGTAGTTGTGTTTCTCTTGTGTTTATTAAACATTCATACACTTCAGCACATGCTTCCACCTCGCCGTCTCTACTGCATGACTTAGTTTTAATATATTTTGGACTGAACTGAATAGCTCCTCAGAGTGATGCTAAATAGGACCTATAAAGAGTCATTCAGCCTGGGCCTAATCCCCTTTTTGGGATCACATTGGATTGTAAACAGTTCGTAACATAGTTCAGATCTATTATTGCAAAAGCAAAAGTGTGCAGTATTTATGAATAGTGTTATCGGCTTTTACAATTATGAAGCATTGCATAAAGTGTATCGTTCGAGTCACAAGTCTTTACTGAAGCATTGGTTCAAGGGTTCCCCCATTACCTTAGAGGCCATCTATACAAAGAGTAATCATGACAAGTAATTACTCGTCCTCTGTGCTTCCCCTCCAAACTCCACTTTTTTGATCATGACTGCTCAGGGTCAGATTTTCAAGGGTCAATTTCAGTAGGAAGTCTCACCCACTTGCTCTACAATTTTATAATAAATGATAATTTGGCAATTATTCTAGCTCAAACCACCCACATACCAACAGAAATATGAAGAATTCCACAGTGGATTTCTCTTATCTTGCAGAAGCAGAACCTCTCATATGCTCCAACATTGTTACAGAGTCTCAATACTTAATGTAGTAATATGAGAGGTTCATGGCCACTATACGGAAACCTACAAGTAGAGGACAATTCAAACTAAGCTGAGATCCCTCAAACTCAAACTTCTACCTTGACATAAATAGTGCAGTTAATAACAGCTAAAATGTAAATAAGGAGAAAGTTCTTTGTTCTTACTTCATGGTAAATATCCAAACAGATTATTCATACAGAAAACAATGCCTAAAGCCATATTGGGTTATAGACTATGGCCAAGCTAGAGAAACATCAGATGTATTACAACGCATAACTATGTCCCACTGGTAATATATAATTATAGACAAGTCATACAATAATAAATAAATAAAATAATAACACATCATCCATTAGCAAAATCAGCTACTTTTTTTTACCGTTAGCAAGTTGCATTGTTGTAGCTTATATTCAGTTTGTATTATTGCCACAGGAAGGTTTGAAATAAAATGGAATGATCTGAAGCAGCTGCACATCAGACTGGGGTCGCATTCCCATTGCCAAACCATGGCTAACATTGGCCTGTGGAGCAGTAAAACTCTGGAGTTCTCATTAGTGATGAGAGCTGCATCTAGTACCTTTGGAATTAGTGAGAATGGCTTTTGTGATCCAGAACTTATGTTACAATACCAGTCCCTCACAACACCAGTTCCTCACAAATAGTTGTTTCTGAAAGCCACGTAAATAAACCCTCACAGAAATATTTATCTAGTGTAAAGCTATCTAATAAAATTAAAGCTGTTAGTGCAATATTTAAAGGGCAACTAAACTTTAATGTTTTCAGAAAAAAACAAGGAGCATGTATTCATTAACATCTGGCAATATGGTAGAATTTTATTTTATTTGGCATTATTAGAAGCTGAAGTGTTTTGTCTTTCTGCAGGTTTGTTCACGCTGTAGCCAACCATTCTCCACAAAGCAGGAGTTTAGTCTTTGCAACATCTACAACTTGACTGATTTCAGAGTGTGCTGACTCATGTGAATCACATGAAAAGGGGTTGGGTTGCACCTGAAAACAAGAATTCACTCTGAGACAAAATTACACTGTAACTGCATCTGGAAGTGTATACATCACTGTATACTGCATTGTAGAAAAACACCTGGTTTTGGAGCATAGCCAGAAAGAGTATTTATCAAATATTATTTTGATTATTATGACTTCTGGGAGCAGATTACCGTGACTAACACTGAACACTAAAATGGCCATGATTAGCAGAGTTTAGAGAAAGGTATATAATTAGTAAATTTGTGCTTGTTTAAAAATGCAGAAAAGATAAAAAATAAATGCAGATTTACATGTGTAAAAGAATGCGAGCAGAGAGATGCTTCAGTGATGCACACTTGATAAAGAAACTTGAGCTGAGTCAAGTTCAGATGCCAGCCCTTCTCTTTAATTTCCTTGAAGTAAACATGATTTTGCAGCCATTGATTTGAATTCTCTCTTTATAAAAGGCTGTTTATCTACACTGTGAACTACTCGCTCCTGTCTCCCAAATGAAATTAGTGACAGGGAGTCGACTCTGAATGAATCAATTGTTTGACTTGGTTGCATCTAGAAGTCGGGGTCAATTCTAGGTGAGTGACTCTGAAATGTTAGTGAAAAGATTAAAAGCAAGTAAACTAAGAGTTTAATTTAGGGCAGGCTCATGTTTGTTTAACCTATAGATGTGGTGGGGTCTTGGTTAAAATTAAGTAGCATCAGGGAGTCATTGGGGGTTTGTTTGTGTGTGTGTGTGTGTGTGTGTGTGTGTGTGTGTGTGTGTGTGTGTGTGTATGTGTGTAGGTATGTATTAATATGGCAAATTTATGGAATTTTGTGTATAATTTTAATTACATTTCAAATTAAAGAAATCTGTGTATATGTAATATATAGATAACTAGTAGGTAATTGTTGTTGAGAGCACTGAAGCCATCTATTGAATGTGGTCATTGTTGTTTTAGGTACTGATATAGTTATCTACAAAACTGAGTTGTTGTTTTCTGTAGTGATGTAGTTATTTCTAGTTATCTATTCCCCACCAGCATGATCACTATTGTGAGGGTTTGCAGTTGTATGCAGTAAAGTACAGCAAGTACACAAGTAATGGGTCGTAATTTCATTTTCTCTTTATATAGTTTCTGTATGTTTATACACCTCTGCTATAAAAACATAAGGATTTCCCTACATGTGCAGAGGGCATGTTATGTGCTTGTTAGGTTTTAATATTTAAAAAGTTGATAAAAATATTCAGAGATGTATATTTGCAATTCAGCTGCCAGTAATGTACCATTTTAAAGCATTCATATTTTTGGCATTTTTATTAGGGTATAAGAAAAATGCCATAATGTATACAGTTTAATCTTTTGGGCACACACAATGGACACAATTCAGCAACAAAATTTGTTGTTTCTGTGGCCAGTCCCCTTTTAGTATATTTTCAGTTAATGATAATAATTGTACTTTGTTTGTGCTGTATAAATCATGTTTATTTAATGATGCAACAAAACACAAGACTCCCACACAGTTGTTTACTGATTAAAAATTCCTGCCAGTGGTGCAACAAGCTGTACTTCTGAAGCCTAAAAATTCTGACATTCATGTAAAGCCATATAATACATTAATAACTGTATTTATTTAAGAAGCGAAACAGCATTAACTAGAGGTGGGACATTTAATAATATTGTATTGTTATTGTAACAAGTTTTCTGATAAAATCCTAATAAAACTGAGGCAAATCTTTGAAAAAATCATGAAAATCATTAGTGCTCATTCTTCAAATATGTATATGAAATAATTGTATTATAAGTGTGCACAACTATTTCACTGAACCTTGTGTTAGTCATCAGTTTTATCATTGTCATATCTCTACAATAAAAGTCACATCTGGTACCAGTACATGTACATTTAAATTTAACAGGTTAGAAATGCTTGACCTGCAGTTAAATAAGCAAAAATATCAACATTGTCTTCAAAATAATACTAGTTTATACAGATGTCAATGTCAAATGTTGTTGTTCTTGTACATAAACACAGATAAGTCATGTTTAAAGACATATTAAATTGTTCTTGTATATTATAAAGCACCGCGACCCCGAAATGGACCTGCGGCAACGATGATGATGATGATGATGATGATGGTGAGATTATAAAGTTGATTTTGCCCACAAAACAAATCGTCTATATCAACAGCTAGAACATCGAACAAAAATTAATTTTTAAAAATCTATTATTTTAGGGAATTAACAATCACTACACCATCACTTCATTCTACAATTTAACAAGTTTTTTTTAATCTCATACTATCTAGTCTTTGTAAGTTTATTGTAATTTGGTCAGTATGGATAGCAGTGCGCTCATCCACCGGCTTCATCTGCTAGCACAGTCATTGGCTCCTGAAAGAATGATTTCCATTTTTCATTGGCTCTTCATCAAAAAATCTTCATGTAAGTGACATGCAAATGAGGCACTGCTTGGCTGGTGCCTGAGTTCACAAACTGAAGCTGATTCCTCAACTGTGCTCAAGTTCCTGCTTGTTACCACAACATATAAAAAAATATTATTCATGATTAATTTGTCTTTCATTTACTGCTGACAAATCTGCATTCATTAAAAAAACTAATGAATATGGACCACTATGTTTCTTCTGAGCTTGTTGTGGATATTGTCAGCACTTAAATAGTACTGCATTGCCAAACGTCTCTAGAGAGAGTCTGGTGGCTTTAGCCACTTCAAGTAAGCAATATGGGATTTGAGATATATATATATATATATATTTGTGTTGCTACATTACCTGCCTTTTGACCTGTTGGTGCTCCAGCAAAATCAACCATGTTTAATAATGTCATTGGTTTTTAGTCTTGGCTCATGAAAATAGTGACCCTGCAAGACCCCCAATCTTTGTGAATTAAGGCTGACTAAAACATCATTGTCTTTAGATGTAAAGGGGTTGGGGTCGGAGTCCGACATGAGTCTTTTAAGAGTGTTTTCAAAGTCTTCCATTGTGGTTAGCTTTAATAGTAATAGGGGTGTGTATAAGTAGTAGTAGGGCTCAGACTGGAACACAGCATCTGTCTGTGTTTTTTATAAGCACGTTTTAATTTTAAATTCGTTTTAATCGTAGTGGGAAGTTTGTAAAAGGCCTCGAGTATTGAGAGGGAAACGCTGCTTTGGTTTGAAATGGTTGAGAGGGCGGGACGTGCTGTGGGCGGGGCCTCGAGACGCTAAAGGAGCGCGCGTGCAGAAGTGCGCTGGGATTCACTCATTGATCACTGTTGCTCGGGTCGCGCGCACGTGCTCAACGGCTCCTAAAGTTTGAATTGTGTGCTCGGAGCTCTGCGGCCGTTAGTCCACTCACCGAGAGACGAGGACTTCACACTGTTCCCTAGGGTTTTGTTTCCGGAAGGGTGCAGACTCACTTTTCATCTCCACCAGGATGCGGCTGACTCTGTTTTCTGCGGGAGCTCTGCTGTTCCTGTCCCTGCTGTCGAGAGGTAACCACACTCCTCCGGTTTATTCTGCAGCTGAGACCAGAACAGGATTTTCCGAAGTGCTCTAGTGTGACATGGGGCGTCGTAGAAAAACTTACATGCTGGAATTTCTTTGCAGTGGTGGTAACATAAGGTACCGGGGTGGAGATGATTGATAACCTACAGGTGTCTTAATTCAGGGATTTCATAATGTAGTTACTACTGATAATAGCTGGAAAACACAATCTGAATCTGAAAATCTATGTATTTTTCGGTATGTTTTTTCCTCCACGCCCTGTAGCTTACATCGCCACCATATCTTGTCTCAAAACCGCTGTAAAACAATGCTCCAGGCTTCCCTCGGGATATGTCTGTGTTACCCATTTTGTTATGAGTAGTTTTAGGAGTCTTAAACTCTTCTGTCGTCTGGTTCCCATCACCACCACAGCGAAACATTAAAGCAGAGCATTTCTAACCAAACCACAAAGAATGACGTTTATCATTTTCATCATTTTTTTAAACAGGTCTTTCCTCTTGTATTTTATTTGATTTTATCCCGTTAACACTTTCTCCTATTGGTCTTAGCAGTGATCAATTGTAGCGTTTTCACAGTTAACCTCAATACAGTTTTGTACGAAAGCAATAAAATGGTGAACAAATAGCACTGGTCAAATGTCAGTTTACTACGCACTTCTTCCAGTCTGTTCCAGTGACTAAACTGGAACACAATAGATAAGATTAACCGTCTCCATCGTATTAAGTTTGAATATGTGATGTACGTTAATTCACAAAACATCCAAAAACAGAGGAGAACTCAGCACCTGCGCTTTGCTAAAGAGGATGTGGCTGTATTTTTTTAGTGGGTTTTGAGCTAACTCTTTTTAAGAAGTGTGTGTGTGTGTGTGTGTGTGTGTGTGTGTGAGAGAGAGAGAGAGAGGGGTGGGGTGAGTATTAGTGAGAAGAAAGGCGTTGGTTTCCCTCCTTCAGGTTTGAATAGGGATACAGTCTTCAGTAGGTGACGTGGTTCAAACTAAGAATAGCATGAAGATTCAATTATACATCAATAGCCAGCAGCAATACTACATATTCATCCCACATTATCTATTTCGTATCAGGAAAAAAAATATCAGGACCTCACATTTGCACATAAAACAGCCATTTGGCCTCAGGGAATATTAGGAAGGCCCATTTGTTCAGACCTGCATTGCAGCACTTTATTATTTCACTCAGATATTCCCTCCAGAAAAAAAATTTTCTTTGGTTGGCACATTATATATCCTTTTTTGCTTTTCTTTGTAGTACTGATGTTGCATATGGTTATGCACCTTTGGTTTACATAGTTTTGTGAGTGTCCTGATCATTCACAGTTACAGGAAAGCTATGGTCATTGGATGTTTTGATAAATTAATGTACTCAGATGGAAAAAAAAGGGTCAAGATACAGTTTCCATGAAGTAGGTTTATTTTTTTTTCAGTTTCAGCACATTACCCATTTTTTGCATAAGCCACATCCAGTCTGGTTGGTTTTATTATACATAATGTATTACCAAAATATTGTTTCAATATTCGGTTTCAAAATGCTAATATTAATGATATAATCAGTACCTTAAACATTTAAATGATGCCTATCACTATTCCAGGCCAATTTCTAATCATGTCACGTTATTGATTCACCAGGGCTTTTTTTAAACTTGTATTGAGGCGTACATGTCGCAATATGTAGCAATATAATTGCAGTAGATGTATTTGTCCATATGGTACTGCCCTAGTTTGTTTCAAAAGAGTGTTTCTGGTGCTGAATGATTGACTGGCTATCCTGCAAGGACATGGTGTGTCTCTCTGGCTTGTCTAAGCCATGTAGTCTTCAGTTCCCACAGCTACATTCTCCAGGTTCAGAAGATTAGAAGTTATCTGATAAGCAAGGATTGCAAATTCCATCAAAATTACATGATATGTTGTAGTTTAGCTCCTTGCCTTTAGCAGTTAAACTCTGACTCTTGGCATGTAAAATAGGGGACAAGGATTTTCTGAATGTTTGTTGCTCCCCAGTACCATAATCTTCTACAACTTGTGGCTCCTGCCAAACCAGATAGAATTCAGATGCCCTAGAGTGGGGCCTCAAGCAAATAGTCCTGTGTAAGACATCTGTTTTTTGTTCTTAGTGCTCCGTCACCATGGCCACGTCTCCCTTCCCCCGATTCCTCAGGACAGTCACCACTGGCAGTGTCACACCTGGTAGTACTTGTTTTGCTGGTGAGATTTTCCTGACATGCTTAATTTGAGCCCTTCTGAGACAGGCGTCTCATTCTCACATTTGGTGTGTTTAATGTCACCTTGTAGACATTAGGCCTCTTTACAAATGCTCAGCTAAGTCCACCATCAGTGACACAGGCCGGATTCCATTTGTCAACAGATCACTTTAAAGTTGCAAGACTATCCCCAGATTACACTGTCAGCTTTATTGTGTCTTAAAAAAAACCTCTGACATGTTCCCTGCAAAGTAGTTCAGTATTCTGTTTCATAATCTCTTTGTAGAGCTGCATTCTGTACTCTGTCATTTCTGACTCTGAAAGGAATGTGCATGGATGCAGCTTTCTAGCTCACAGCTACTGATTTTCTTTACTGTGTCACTAAGATTTAATTGCTGGCATGCCAATGTTCATCAGTTCTTTTTTTCCCCCATTCCAGGTTTTTGGAATGAGACCTATAGAAAACAAAACCAAAAATAAAACCTATTTTTTGATCATATTTTTATTTAAGCATATTGTTTTTTTAAGCATTTTCTTTTGTGCATGGCCTCTCCTTATATTGTGTAACAGTTTTACATTTGTGAAGTATTGAAAAACGCCCCTGAGAGTATCAGTATGGTTTTAAAATGAGTGGTTTTGTTTTGCCCTATGGCGGTAAGCAGTATTTTCTGAACACTAGCTGTGGTGCATGTTTTAGACCCAAAACTGTAGCACTTCATTAATTTTGAATATGCGCCCCATGAGGAACACAAGGATAAGATTTTAGAAAAAAGAGGAGGGGTAATAAAATTATATTTTTCTTAGTGACTGCAACACTGATATGATTTTCCATTTCCCTCTGCTAAAGTCTTCAGAGTCCTCGCCCCGTAGTGGGGGGAGGACTCTGAAGCCACCTGCAATATCTTGTGTTCTTTCCAGCAGCACCACTATTCATAAGAAGTGCTTTATCTGTTATCAGCCAAAACAAGAGAACAATTGTCTTGCGTTAGAATGGGAGGGGACACGTAGCTTTACAACAGGGCGAGAAGGACGGGGTTATGTTCTGAGCAGTGGCACTCTTGTCATGCAGGAATGCCTGCCATTGAAATGCATGAAGGTACCTTCGGCTTTCTTGAACTTCCAGTGCTCCTAGATACCCACCCCAAGACTGGACAATGAGGCAGGTCATTGCTCCTCTTTTTTGTTATGCAGTAACCCTAAGAACTACTGCAGACCCCTGCAGGCTACATTGTTTGTGTTTTTTTCCTAACCGATGTATGTATGATCGTGACTTCTCCGGGGGGTGTTCTTCTGTTGTAATTAAGCACAACTGTATACACCCCCACTGAGAAGGCGTTATCTGCTCTGCATTTTTATTTCATTCCTGCTCATCTCTCTCCCAAAGAAAAGACCTTGGGTCTCATATGAATGGCTCCAGCTCATACAGCTGAAAACCACATTTAACCCAAAAGAGATATTCAGAGACGTACAATTCTTTTCAGTCTGTGAGAATTGGAGTGCCTGGAATAATTATGTAAATTTGCCCATTTCACTTTACAGTAATTTGGCTTCATCCTCTAAGCACCTGCTCAATGATACCACCTATGGTTCAGATTTATACATGCCTTTCTACTTCCATGCTGGCTGCAAATGGTTTAATTTTGCTGTTAGCTTACAATAGCATAACATCTGCCAACTGAGGGAAGACAAAGATGCTTCACTACATGTGGCTCATTGAGAGGGTGTGTCAGGATTCAGGAAATGATTGAAACTGACTGCAGTGGTAGATGCTGACATTCAATTTGTGTCAACAAAGTAATCATCAGGCGTTATTAGGCTTGAAAAATTTGAATAAATATTAATATGAACAAATTTGTCTATACTTATTGTTAAATCCTTGACATTAAAAACTCAATATAAAAAAAGCACAGAAAGTAAAGAAATTTGTGTTTGGTAGACTATTTTTTGCTGTAACAAGGCTTCTTGGCAATAAATCTTATACTGCGGGAAAGCCTGTTGAGTTTCCTTTTAAATGGTGTAAGGAACATGCATTTGTGGGATGAGCAGTAGAGCTGAGTATGTGGGTTGCACCCATCTCTGCCAATGCCAAACAGCTAATTTTCACTGGAAAAACGAGGCTTGTCATCATTGGAGGCAATCTCCATGCAGAGGGATATTGAGGAACATGCAAATACATGCTTCTTACAAATGTGACACAAATTAAAAGAGAAATTAACAGGCTCTCCAAAGGTATAAGATTTATTGCCAAGAAGCATTGTTACAATGACGAAATAATCTACCAAACACAAATTTCCTTACTTTTTGTGCTATGTTTACATTTTATATAGACCTAGTGTTTGAAAAGCACTATATTCTTTTTGTTTCTAATACTTACTTATTAACATGATCTTCTTTTTTTCCTCTCAGTTTTTCTGCATTAATACAGCATAGTAATATATTATTGGTATATAATTTTGGGATCAGTCTAAATGAATTCATTCATTCATTATCTGTAACTGCTTATCCAGTTCAGGGTCGCGGTGGGTCCAGAGCCTACCTGGAATCATTGGGCGCAGGGCAACACACACATTCACTCACACCTACGGACACTTTTGAGTCGCCAATCCACCTACCAACATGTGTTTTTGGGCTGTGGGAGGAAGTAAACCCACACGGACACGTGGAGAACCAAGCTCCTCACAGATGGTCACCCGGAGTAGGAATTGAACCCACAACCTCAAGGTCCCTGGAGCTGTGTGACTGTGACACTACCTGCTGCACCGCCGTGCTGCCCCATCAGTCTAAATTGTCGTTTTTAATTCATTTGTTCAATAATTCATTTATTGACAAAACACTCCCATAGGAATGCATTGACTTTTTTGTAAAATATTAACCAAAATTTCAAACAGCTCTAATTTGATAAGGTTTCAAGCTACGGCCAACAAAATTCATTTGGTGGGACCTGGGTATACCAAGACACATCCCATCAAATGTCAAAACCTTTAACCTCATTTTCTGTCAGTCATTTCCTATGAGGGGCCCTACTGCGTGTGATGTTATCAGACAAACTGTCTGAAACGCTCTTATCTGCAAAACATTTTTCTTTTTTTTTTTTTTTTTTGTGATTTCCTTACACTTTTACCTGAAACTTTCATTTACACTGTTTTACACATTTAAGTCTAAAAAATGGTAGAAAACTCATGTAAATTTGAAATTGTTGGCCAGAAGATTTTTTGAGTTATGAGCATTTGTTTGGCACTAGGGAGGGTAGACTGCTCCCTATATTTCATAATAAATTTTGGCATGTGAACAGAGGCTTTTCCAAAATGTTTATGTAATTTAAAAAAAAATAATAAAATAATAAAACTATCAATTCCTGCTTAATATACACAATTTTGGGCATTTGTATGTAGTGATTCCCTCACTACATACAAATGCCCAAAATTGTGCCCAAAATCAGCTGGATGAGGAATTTCCCTTTTGATTTTAATGAGATTTCATGCTTCTTATACAAAGTTAAAAGAGGTACACCAAAACTTACAGAACTATAGGTACTATGCCTAAAGGTTGTCATAGTGTTAAACCTGGAAGTACCAAAAATAATAATGTGTCTCTGCTATAACCACAGTTTCACATCACCATATCCCCAAAATACAGGTGCACCTCAATAAATTAGAACATCATCAAAAAGTTACTTTATTTCAATAATTCAATTTAAAAAGTGAAACTCATATATTACAAACAGAGAGACCTATTTAAAGAGTTTATATCTTTTCCATGTTGATGATTATGGCTTTAAACCCAAAAGTCATTATCTCATATGTTGTATCCAGCATATTAATGGAAAGTTAAGTAGAAAGAAACAGTGTGGTAGAAAAAGGTGCACAAGCAACAAGGGTAACCACAGCCTTGAAAGGATTGTCAAGAAAAGACCATTCAGAAATTTGGGGGAGATTCACAAGGAGTGAACTGCTGCTGGAGCCAGTGCTTTAAGAGCCACCACACACAGACGCATCCAGGACATGGGCTACAACTGTCACATTCCTTGTGTCAAGCTACTCGTGACCCAGAGACAATGCCAGAAGTGTCTTACCTGGGCCAAGGAGAAAAAGAACTGGGCTGTTGCTCAGTGTTCAAAGTCTTGTTTTCAGATGAAAGTAAAATTTGCATTTCATTTGGAATCCAAGGTCCCAGAGTCTGGAGGAAGAGTGGAGAGGCACACAATCCAAGCTGCTTGAGTCTAGTGTGAAGTTTCCACGATCAGTGATGGTTTGGGGAGCCATGTCATCTGCTGGTGTTGGGCAGCTGTGTTATATCAAATCCAAAGTGTTCAGAGACGTCTACCAGGAAATTTTAGAGCACTTCATGCTTCCCCCTGCTGACGAGCTTTATGGAGATACAGCTTTCCAGCAGGACTTGTCACCTGTCCACATGAAAGTACCTATACTTGGTTTCATAACCACAGTATCACTGTGCTTCATTAGCCAGCAAACTCACCTGACCTAAACCCCATAGAGAATCTAAGGGCTATTGTCAAGAGGAAGATAAGAGACATCAGACCCCACAATGCAGACAAACTGAAGGCCAGTGCCACAGCACCTCAGCAGTGCCACAGGCTGATCACCTTCATGCCAAACCGCATTGATGCAGTAATTTATGCCAAAGGAGCCCTGACCAAGTACCGAGGGCATGTACTGTACATACTTTTCAGTAGGCCAAAATTTCTATATTAAAAATCTTTAATGACTTTTGGGTTTTCATCATCAACATGATGAACATTAAAAATATCATCCTGTTTGTAATGAATCTATATGAGTTTTACTTTTTGAATTCAATTACTGAAATAAATTAACTTTTTGATGATGTTCACATTTGTTGAGATGCACCTGTGCATACGTATACACGCACACACAATTTTTAGCTCTTTCTAGTTGAGTATGAAAATGTTGTATAAGGCGATATGTACTTCACCTCGGCTATAGAGCCTTTATTTCTTAACACCAATTACTGAAAGCCTGCTGGGGTTTTGAAAAAGAGTCATACAAATGTAAAGAAATCCTTTTTATCTGTTTAATTCAAATACAGTTGAGTGAACCTTAGCACTGTTCATTCAGTTTAAGAACTTACTGCAAGACTGAAAATAATCAGGGCTGGTTCAAGCATATGGTACCGTACTTTTAAACAAAAGTGTTGTGGCTCATACTCTGAGTTCATACTCTGTGGTCTGCCAGCATGTTTGTGTAATATAAAAGAGTTATGAATAGACACTACAGTTCACACAACTGCACAACTACATTTGTGAGCATAGGTCAGAGCTGTGTGTTTGCTCAGGAAAACTCTTTAGAGTTTATCTTTTTCTGACAATGATGTGCAGATGGAGCTTTTGTGCTATGGCCAACAAAACAGAATTTTTTCCTTACCTATGATTACCTTACATATACGTGCACCTCTGTCCTGTTGGAGGTTCCACTTACTTAGTGTTTTACATTTTGAGGCCATTATGGAATCACCTCAACCATCGTTGGTGTGCAGCATCCACCTGGATTATGTGGCTAGCAGAGTCTGCTCCAGTACGCTTAACACACATCAGCTATTACACAGAGAAGAGAGGAGAGAGAATGTCTGAGCCAATTTTTTGAAGATGGGAATGATTAGGAGGCCAGAAATGGCCACAGTGACAGGTATTGCCAGAACATCACACTCCTACTCTTTTTGAGGAAATGCCCAGGGATCTTTTATGACCTCAGAGAGTCAGCAATTTGGTTTTATATCTCATAGGAAGAACAGTGCCATTTATTCAGAACAGTGTCCCAACCACTGCAGTTGGGCATTTGGATTTGAATTTGTCCAGATGTTCAGCTGCTATAGCTGCAATCAAACCTTGAAATCACAGTTGCTTTTTTTTGTCAGCCTTTCAGAGTTAGTTGTGGAAAAAGCTTTTAAAAAGGAAAATGAAGAGAAAAGATAACATTTAGCAGAAAGTGGAAAGACAGCAATTTACAGCTAACTCTTTCAAACACAGTAGTTCCAGTTTAACTGGTTTGAAGAAAAAAAAACAATTTTCAGTTCAAAAAAACATATGTTCAACTGTCACGCTTTGCCACTAAAGCTCAGCATACTGCAGTTGTAGTAGTTCCAAAGGACTTTTGTCATCATTGTGTTTTAACTGGAAGTGCAGCTTTTCCCGTTACCACTGCTCATGTTCCCGTACACTGTTAACTCTTAGAATAGGCAATAACATAACAATAAAAACAAGGAGTAATTGATTGTTTTTCTCACTAGTTGCTGAATTTGAAAAAAATGTATTTCTAAACATACTAACCAATTAAACAGTTACTTTTTAAGCTCCTTTTGAATTTTTTAATTAAAAAAAAACAATAAATTTTTTATTTCTTCATGTCAAAACAAATGGAATAATGTGAGATGTGCACACTTCAACCTGATACAAAATGTTAAAAACGACCAATTGTAAAAGTAATAAACTCAATCAACATATTTATAATTTTATATGTAATTTTTTGGATATTTTTAGGAGTAACAAGAATATTGGTAACTTTGGGCTATTACGGGTTGTGCACAAATTATGAACACTACGGCACCTGGCTCTCTATAGTCCTGGTCTCTCACTTTAACTGCTTTGTGCTCCTGTTGTATGCTGTCTCCGGTGATTTTAATGTTGTGGTTTCAAAAAGAGGATCAACACTGATCTATTGCAGGGGCCATTACTTTGGTTGGCAAACCCCTAAATCTAGGACATATTGTGCAGGTGGGTCAAGCTTTCATTTGAAGCAACTTTGATGTGACTTTGCTTTGACTATGCAAGCCAGTACAGGTTGTCTCTGAGGTTTGCAGCAAGCACACCTGTGCCAGGTGTACAGCCCCTGTACTTGACTTGTTTGAAAGTCACTCTGTGCATTTTTCTGTCTTCTCGGTTGTGTGTTAATTTCTGTGAAGGGCCAGCAAGTGCTAGAGTTTGGAAAGTGTATTACATGATTCTTGTTCTGTATATGGGCATTGTAAAAGTTATTCATTTACTGCTAGGATTGTGTCTGCTGCTACATGACTGAAAGTGAATAAAGTGAAAATGGTAATGAAATGCATACATTTCCAACAATCTCTTAAAATTGCCATTTTGAGATGTTTGTTTAAGCCAGTGCTTGAAAACAGACAGCCAAGCATGGAGGAACCACATAAGCCACTATGATTTAACATTCTAGATGTTTTATGTCCTGCTCTCCCGGCAAAATCCTTTAGGCTGGCCAGGTCAAGGTGCAACTTAAGACCTGCATGACCCCACTAAAAGATCTGGCTCTGGACAGGCCTTAAACTGCACAAAAATGTGAACTGGATCCCCTCTAATGGTTTCAGTAGCAGAGCATGCAAACAAAGACTTGTTTAATTGTACATCTAAGTCTTAGTGATTTAAGTGTTAAGGATTGCAATGAAGTATGGGGAAAGTAATGTCAATTTCAGAAAGAAAAGAAAGGAATGCCATAGCTGCTTTAATTTTGCATAGGACATCAGTTTAGTTTCCTTCTCTCTTTCTCCAGAGATATCCTGGAGATCGATATTTGCACAGCTTTTGTTTGAGCAGCTAATGGCAGTTTATTTTTTCACACTGCTGCCCATTGCCCTGTTTTCATGAAAGGTTTACAAGGCTGATCCCAGAGAAAAAAAGACTTATTGAACTTGCAATACAAGTTAGCTGACCTTCATGTTTTGGCATCATTGCTGATCTGCAGCTGCCCCCTTCTTGTTTCCTGCACTATATTACGAACACAGAAACTCTGGGATTTAAATTTGCTTAGCCTGAAGGCATCCTCGGAAGAGATAAAGGAGTAGCCATGATCTTTGCACACAAAAACCTTCCGGTCTGATTGATAGTAGACCAGTGTTCTCAATAAGAGAACTTTGATATTTGGAAAATGTTTACAGCCACTGAGTTGTCAAAGATTTAAATTACCAAAGCTATTTTAGGATGCTAACATTTATTAAAAAAACATACAAACCATAGGGAGAACATTAGAGAAATTCTACACTACATTTATAAGACATTTATTATTATTGTCATGTAAACATGGCTTAGCTTAATATCCAGGCACATATAATGCCTGTACAAAAACAATCTATATCAGGAGTACATTTTAGGACATCCTCAGTTTACAGTGTCAGATTTCTGACAAAACTGCTTCAGGTCTTGAGGCAAACTGCAACCTTTTTTTTAACAGATTCAACGGAAATGGTTTCAGAGCGGAAGGCATTACTAAACTAAGCAGCTTCAGACAGTAAGGTATTCAGTATGGTATGTGTGACTCTAACCTTGCTCCACATCTGCCTCAATGTCAGGAAGAATTTCTAAATTACCGCTTGAAAAATGTTGCCTTTTTGTTATACTATCTTCAAATAATAATAATAAAAGATTTTTTTCACTTGGTTGTTTAATTAAGAGAACCCTCATTAAACAGCTGTTTTTTAAGACATAACACTGGCACAATTGTTATTGGTTGCGATGCTTCACCACAAGTAATGAAGATGTTAGATAATTATGCACTGAGTAAAAAACAGCTATAGTGCAAATTACACACAGGTATAATTAGAGATTAGTGTGTGTGACCTGATATCAAGAAGAGGATAAAGACACCTATTAGAGCAACTGGCAGAATGAGGTAATCTGAACACTGTCTGTAGACATGGTCATAACCTGAAGTTGTAAATTGCATTACAGGTTAATGGACACTGGCGGAAGCTTCTTAGCTGAATTTTGTTAATGGTTCTCTGTATATGCTGTAATGGCTGCTCATTAATGGCAGTTGTTGCTGGACCTCTAGAGTTGAGCTTTAGGTTTATGATGAGCCTGTCATTTTCAGACATCCTTTAAGGCCCCCTGGGGCCCTTCCCATCAAATCCATAATTTAGAACTTAATGGATGTGATTCTGGAGTGCACTTACCCCCAAACCTGCCCACTGACTTTTGTTTTTTGAAGTACTGGCTTGCCATAGATGTTCGTTGACTTAATTTATGGCATTTTCAAGGCTTTAATGGTACTTGCTTGCTGAATAGAGGAGGACATTTGGAGAAGTAATGTGGAAACTTATTTGAGACAGACCCTCTCTCTCTCCCTCCCTCCCTGTCTCTCTCTCTCTCTCTCCCTCCCTCCCTCCCTCTCTGTCTCTCTCTCCCTCCCTCCCTCCCTCCCTCCCTCTCTGTCTCTCTCTCTCTCCCTCCCTCTCTCTCTCTCTCTAGCTGTACTGTCTCATGCTCCCTTTTAATGGTATGTGACTATCCGGTCTCTCTAAAAGCAGTTCCTTCTTCTGGATAGTAGGCTATTACAGCCTAGCAGTTTCCATTAGTGAAAAATTATTATTTAATGTATTTATTAATTAATATTCAAATAACTAATTGTTTCTTTAAATAATTAATTGGACAAAATTGGAAATGTCTGCTTTATGAGATCATCCATTGTTCCAATAAATCAAAGAAGCTGTAAAATTTAGCTTGATTTATTTAATTTGAGATATAATGATGACAGAGACAATATTGCTACATATTGTGCAAAACTGAAATGGTTTATTGTGTTGTTCACACCACAGATATAGTTAAGTGTTCTTACATTTAAAATTGCATAGGAGCAATTCAACACACTTTTGCTGTTTGTGTGAATGTGCTGTGTAGAGGAATAACTGGTGTATAACATGTTGGAATAAGGCACCTTTTCCAAATGAAGCATGGAAGGAGGAGGGACTTCTCATTTTTTGTTTACTTCATTTGGTACATAGTCATCAGGCATTTCCACACAATTCCCTTAGCCTGTCTGTATGTGCATCTGGTGCTCATTCATTCTTCTCTAATGTAGGTGTTATGGAGTGTTTTGTTTGCTGAGTGGGATTAGATGAAGAGTAGGTCTTTTAGGGCATCACTGCCTGTGGCATCCAGGGAACAGAAAGACTATTATAAACGCATGTAGATAATAGACAGCCGTTGCCTAGCAATTCTGCTCAGACAGGTTTTCTTCTGCCCATTTCACTGTCACTCTGCACCAGTCCAAACAAACCATGGCCAATTTCAACAAACAGAATCATAAAAGTTGGTTCATTTAAAAAGATTTGTGTTAGTCAGTTTATCACATCTACCGAATTTAATTAGCTCAGAGGACATAATCACTTTATGTGTACTTTTATGGGATACATAATTTTATTGACCTCATTTAGGGATACAGGGTTTGGATATGTTTTAAATGATGCTTTCATTTGAGCTAAATTTATTTCCATCTCATTTATTGATCTTTTGAAATGGGTAGTATTTATTTTAGAAATTGTGATTTTAAAGCACAAACAGTAAATACATTTTTTGTTTTGTTTAAAAAAAGAATACATAGGACCTCAGACCTGCCTTGAAACAAGTCAGAATAGGTCTGGAGTCTTTAGCAGGAAGCTTGTGTTTTATTTATTTATTTTTTTATTTTATTTCAGAAGAATGTTTGGAGTCTACATTTTTGTGTCAACATGGCAGTTAATCCTCACTGTGGCACATTCTGTGCTTGTGGAGAAAGAAGGCGGAAGCATGTTTTTGCAAAGGGCTCTGAATTTTAATATCTCCAGTCAAGAATTAAAAACGCAGTATATAGTATCTACCTAAAAGTGTAGCATTGTGTGAAATAGTATCATTTATCACAGTATCATGTAGTACCATTTGTATGTGAAACTTTTACAAATATCATATTGTGTAATTTAACATCTGTCAACAGCTTCCATAAGATGGGGATATATGATGTAAGACTTGGACTTACCTGTTCAACTGGCTGTGCTCAGTGCCCAGTGCATGACTGAACGTCATAAGAAGTTTGAACAGGAAAATGGATAAAACCACATGGGAGCATACATTTTTCATATGAGTTAACTTAAGAGATATGGAATCAAAAATTTTGACTGTATAAATCAACTCATGACTCACAACCAATTTAAGGGGTGTGTCCGCTCCCAACTACTGACCTTTACTTTCTGAACCTCGGTCAAACTTGTCCTTTCATTTCCTCCACTGAGGTGGCATGGCTGTCCTTGAATATTGTATGGTCTACAGCTGCTCCTGTCCTCATATGCCATGGTCTTTGGAAGTTATTTGCTGTTTTCTCTTTGTGGACATTTCTCCTTACAACAGCCAATTTCAGCACTTAATAACATAAGGCTTATATGTTCATCTCCAGATATAAGTGGTATTGAGAATGGAAGAGATAGAAGTAGGTCTTATTTCCCCTGTGAGTGTGTAGAACCCTTTCTGTGGGGCAGGCAGGTTGTTTTTCCATACCTCTGCTATTTCTACTTAGTATTCAACCTTGTCAAGACTTAGATATTTGGTCATCTGTGTGATGGAGCTATCTTTACAACCCCATTAAAACTGTTAAATCTAGGCACAACATGTTTGTGTGGTTTATGTGCAAAAAGGCTTAGTTTAATACTCATTTCAAAACCATAATTGTATTCAGCTACATTTGAATATGCAAACTCTTACTGCTTTGCCTGACAACCAGACAAGGGCATTTATTATGATTCAAAATGCATTCAAATTTTAGGGAACAAATTCAACATGTGAAACAACTTTTAGATGTGTTTTTTGTGTGTGTGTGTGTGTGTGACTTACACATGTTTGCACCAACATAGTTGTGTTCATACCTTTTTCATTACCTTTTCAAGGTAAAGTCAGTGCATCTTTCCTCATCTGGAACTGAGCCATATCTGAGGTTACCATTAGTTTTTTGTTTCTAACTATTTGTTTAATACTGCTTTGACTAGTCTAGTGTTATTTATTCCAGGGAGCGGACTTCAGACCATAGTTGGCCAGTATGGTGAAGTCATTGAGGTGCCTTGCAACAAAGGGAATGCAGAGGATTTCTACATGATCAAATGGAAATATGTAAGTTTGGAGCCAATTAGTTATTATTATTTTATTATTTATTTATTTATTTATACATTTATTTATTATTTATTTTTAAAGAGATTGAAAGGAATATGCGCAAATGTAAAGTTTATACAAAAATATTCTAGATAACAAGCAGATGCATGGATGTGGCATCTTGTGTGAAATAAGTTGAATGTTTTTCTCCAGACTAAATCTGACAGCAGCACTGGTGACCTGGTAGTGAAATCAAGTGGTCTGAATGCAACAATCACCCCTGACATGGATTACAATGGCAGAATTAGCCTCAAACCGGACTTCAGTCTGCTTATTACTCAGGCAAAACTGTCTGATCAGAAGAGATATACCTGTATGGTGGTCATGGCCACAGACATATTTGAGTACGAAGTTCAAGTGACAATTAGGAGTAAGTATTGTTTATCAGCACTAAACACTGTGGCACATACTGAAGAAATTTATTTATTTTAATTTATTTATTTTACATTTATTTTAATTTACTACAGCACCCAATATTTGTTGTTTTTCTACAGAGGCCCCCTCTCCTCCTACAATTGCCAATCAAGCTACAGAGATGAAGATAGGAACGCTAACAATGGTATATTTTGTCCAGTCACACTGAAACAAACAGCAGCATTTGCATGGTTTATATAAAAATGTTTCATTGCTAAGCTGAGCAACCATTCACTTAGGAGCTATTGCTAGTGCAAGATGTTCCTGATGGAATGTCCCTGCTTGACATGTCGCGATAAACTTCTAAAAGTAGCTGTTGGTTTTCATGGACTTACTTTTCATATTCGCTCTTATAGGTTTCTAACAATACAGTGTTTATCACTGGCAAATCTATACACTATTGTCCAATCACAGATTTATTTCTCTAACTATACTGTGTTCAGGATAGTTATCTATAGATATCCCCACTATTGCACACTCATAATCCATATTTGTTATTCATACTTGTATTATTGTGTCATCAGACTGCTATCTAGTGTCATCCAGAAGACGATGGCTTTGCATTTTGAGTCTTGGCTCCCCCAAGGATTTTTCCTCCTGTTGTGAGAGAGTTTTCAGCCTCAGTTTGACCCAGACTCTTATTTTTATAAAGCTGTATTGTGACAATACCTGTTATGAAACATGTTATATACACTGAATTTAATTTAACTGAATGTCATATTTATAGTTAATACTTCTAGAAATTACAGAGTGAAAGTCAAAATGAGTTTTTCTCTGTTCATCTGCATAGCTTCCTGTGTGTTTTCACAGCTATGTTTTAATAAAACTCAAAGGTTGTCATTCATAGAGAAGGCTGGGGTAGAATGACAATGGATTTTTGTTGTCTGTTTTCAAACAGAAGCATTTCAGGTTAAAATAAAAGGTTGCAGAAAGATGGCAGAGTCTAGGAGGACAGCAGTGTTGAAAGTATCCCTTCACTTGAAAATCCTCTGTAGTTGGGGACATGCAACTCCCCTTTGAGTGTTTGGTTTAAATCTACCCTCTGACCAGATGCTTTTTTCTTTATTCAAGTATGAAAGGCAATGCCTACAAGACTATCATTCAATGCGACTACATACAAAGACACTCAGTAATAATGAATCCATTCCATTGTGTAATATATACGTACAGTTATACTCACTGCTGGATGGTTTAGAAGGTCAGTGGACAAATTTCCTTTATAATAAATGATTAATTTAGGTCCATGGTTTGTATTAACCTGCTCTTGGTGTTAATAACTGTTGTGGACTTTAAAGACATAGAAACAGATTTATTTAAAAGGTACAGAACAATATCTTGATGGGAGCACAGTATGTGCCCATAATGCATTTGGAATTAACATTCTATAGACTAGGATCTTAGGCTGTTCACAGCTCTGTTCAAAAATGTTTGTTTATGTAAATGTCCTTTTCCTCTAAAACATTCTACAGAATTAGTATTTACAAAGGCTTGCATGCACATACTGCAACCTCATTGCAGCTTATTTTGAATCATTTCCTGTGTATAAGGTTCTGATTGGGGCATTAATAATAATTAAGCATTATTTTGATGGTAAACATACTTTTAGCAGATGCATTTGTCTAACCACTGTCTGCTGTCATTATTAAAGAAAATCTTTACAAAACTGCTCTACAAAGCTACACCTGGATTTAAAAAGGCAAAAGAAAATCTTTTGTTAATTGAACTGTATATGTAACCAGCCTCATAGTATATGATTTCTCCTCTGACTATTTGTACTGGCACTGAGTTTTGCCATGCACACGACCCTTAAAATGCTCAATCAGGCTATATTTTGGGAAAGATTTCATATCTTTTTTTTTTAACTGTATTTAAAAATGTTATATTTATTTATGTATTTATGGCACACGTTTGTATTTTTACAGCTAGGAGAGTGTTCTACCAAAGACGCCAATCCACCAGCTAAGATCACATGGCTCAAGAACAAAATTCCACTTGTGAATGATGATAAAGGTAGGCTTTGAACATTAAAACTGTATAAACAAACAAACTGGATTTATAAAATGTAAAACTTCAGTCATTAATCTAAACAACTTTGTTTGGAGGAAGATAATGTTATCAAATTTTGGATTTGTTTATAAGATATAATAATATGCCAAAGACATTTGGACTGTTCTTGATTCAATTTAAAGACCAATCGTTTCTTAAAATGGGTAATAACTTGAACAAAAGTCATTTTTATACAGTGATTTTATATTAATATATTTTGTTTTGTCATTTCAGTGACCAAGATAACCTCTGATGTACGGACAGACAAAGTTACAGGCCTCTCTTCTACATTCTCCAAGCTTGAGTATGCAGCTGTTAAGGGAGACCTGAATGCCAAGTTTTCTTGTGCTGTCCAACATATCACACTGGATTTGGACCTAGAGACTGCTCCTGTGACTTTCATTATTACCTGTACGTCATTTTTCATGACCGGTCTGTTTTTATATAACAATGGTAGTTGGTATACAACTACCTAAATATAGATATATGCAGCAATATTTGGACAAAAAAAATATGAACAAATGAAGCACAATGTTTTGGGTAATTCAGATTGAGTCATTTTCCACTTGATGTGTCTGAGCTGAAGATTCTTTTCAGAATTTCCTAGCTGGCTGAATCACATTCAAAAAGATGTAAAGCATGGCTATTGAAGGTTGAATAGGTCTTTGTTGGGTGCCTCAGGGCATGATTATGAGGGAATTGGCCCCATTGCCACTCAAAAGCTCCCCTCACCACTGTAGCGTACTGAAAACCTCCACTCTTGAGATTAAGAGCCTCTCACTTGCCCAGTATTAGGATCTCTGAAGTACCCTTATCTGTTCAGCCTTGCGCCTTCTGTGGCTTTCCGTTTTGAGCTATACCCCTAGTTTCACACTTCTCCTCTCCACAGACCCCACAGAGAAGGTCAAACTCCAGGTCGTATCTGCCAACCTGATCAAGGAAGGAGACAATGTGACCCTGAAATGTAAGGCTGATGGGAATCCACCACCCTCCAGCTATAGTTTCCACATCAAGGTAAGCATGCTTGATATAACCTCTGGCTGTTCATTCTGAGATTTCGGAATGACTCCTTTAGTGTAATACCATCCTTTTTCATCTGCCAGAGGCAGGGTGAGCCCTCTGCTGACTCTGATGAAACCTGCTGAACATTCCTCCTTCTTTGCAGGGGAAGAAGATGAAAGTGGAAAACTCGGACAATTACACACTGACCAATGTTTCACGGGCCAATACTGGAGAATACAAGTGCTCCCTGGTGGACAACGATGCAATTGCAGACTCTGTGAATATCACAGTTATGTGTAAGTCAGCATTTTGTATCCATTATTTTAATTGAGCCAACTGAAGGTAACAAAGAAGCACTTTTTAAGAACAGACATAACACATGTGGACATTGCTGGTAGAATTTAATAACATCTGAATTTGTCTCTTTTTCTGTAGACCTGGACATCGCCAATGTCTCAAAAGGAAGGATTATTAAGAATTTAGATGAGAGTTTTGAGGCAACACTAGTGGTGAATGCATCTGGGGAGTCTGAGATTTCCTGGTCAAAGGTAAATGAACCAAACATTCATTAAGTCTTCTCAGTGCAAACATATACTTAGAAGTATATGTTTTCCTAATGAATGAACTTCTGTTTTAGAACAATGTCAAACTAAGTGCTCCTGCCAAGTTTGACAAGCTAAAGTATTCAGATTCTGGAGTGTATGAGAGTGTGGTCTCCATGGCTGGACTCATCAGAAAAGCGTCATTTGAATTGGTGGTTCTAGGTAAGTGAGCCTTTCTAAGATTCTGATATTCACATTTCCAGTATGTCAACAGTACTTTTGTCACACTGGGTTTAAGTTATGTATGTATTTATGTAGCTCTCACAATGTGGTGTAAAGAATATGAAGTAATGATTTTTTTACCATCTTTTTTTAACTGAAGATGTTGGGTCTTGTTGCAGGGGCCCCAGTGATTAACAAGCTGACCAAGCATCGCAGTAATGATGGCAATTTCAAGGTTTTAAAATGTGAAGCTGAAGGCTCACCCAAACCCACCGTACAATGGAGCATTAATGGCACTAATGTGAGAATGAACTCAGTAACACTGTCTGAATCATATCCTGCAGTCTGATGCCACTCTCATCATGGCTTTGTCATTATAAAAGATACCATGAGCCTCCTTTTTATTAGAGAGTGCAATGAAGTAACTGGATTCTAAGAAATAATTATAAACAAAAGAACCACATTTAATTAGAGACAGACTGCAGATATATCTGCCATATCAGACAGTGTAGTCTTACAAAAAGGTTAAAATTATTAAAGTGTTACCAGAATAAACACCCAAGGAGTCACATTATAAAATATCTATATATAAGTAAGTAAAGTTTATTTAAAGCACTTTTAAAACAGCTTGTGTTGACCAAAGTGCTGTACATTTAAAACACAAAATACAATACAAACATCACATCAATCAACAACAAATAAATGTTATATATATATAATTTATTTTAACGTGTGCACACAAGGGAAAATATGTTGAATATGATATTTGTGAATTTGTTGTTACATTGGCACAATGCTGCCCTCGAGTGGTGCTCAGTGAAACCACAACAATGCTTTACAATATAAGAGCTAAAGAGAGGTTTGGTGAAAGCCTATATTTTAATGACTATATTACTATTGTTCTTTTGAGGTATTAACACCACGTATACTGACTATTACATCAATGTCCTACATCATTAAACTACCCTAGTCAAGAGGTTAACTCTTAGTGCTGAATGACAAGTAAATGCATGTTCTACATTCTAATTGCAGGCTACTGAGTCTCCTTATGTGGACGGGAGGGTCACACACACAATCACCATCATTCCAACAGTCAATCTCACAGTCAACTGCACCGTTTCTAATGATCTAGGCCAAGCGTCAAAGGGCCTTGATGTGTCAACTCGTAAGTATGGTCCTCCTCTTCAGCTTCATGGACTTCTCACATCTCAGAGCATTCACATGCTTTTTGCTGGGTTTGTTCTTAAAAGAACCCTCAAATTGTCTTGGGTGGATGAATAGTGTTTTTAATAGACTAACCATATATCATTTTTGTCATATCAAAATCTTGAAACTTTAGCTACCTGTTACAAAATGTCCATTGTATAAATATTCTTCTTACATTACAAAATATAGCACCAATTAATAATTACATATTTATTTGTTCACACCTCATTGAAAAACCTTAAAACAATTTTCTATATTCTAATAAAGATATTAAAGCTGTTAAAAATATTATTCCCAAGACCTGAACTATTAAACAAATTAAACATTTTATTTTTAATTGTCCTAGAAAACAGTCCTGATTTGCTTTGACTGTTCTTAGAATGACTGGCAAAGAAGATGATGGTGTTTTTAGAATGTTTTTTTGTTTTCTCCAAATCCAGAGATTAACAATAAAATGGTGTTTTATGTATGACAACAATAAAATAAGAGTTAGCTCCTGCCAGTCATCTGCCAGCAAAAAGTGTGTTCTGTAGTACACTTCCCAATTATATCTGTGACAAGATCTACCCAGGGCAATCTGAGCTTCCCTTTTTTTCCTGTTTCTTTTCTGTCTTGGTTTTTGTCGGGATGCTGGACTCTGTCCTCTGTCTCTGAACACATTCTGTCACTGTGCATGCTTTAAAAAGATGTAGTGCCTCATTCAGAAAAAGCTGTGACTGCTGCCAGTCTTTACTATTCCAGTAACAAAGGCTTTCATACAACAAACTACAGGCTACACTCACTAAGATGTAGTTTATTGTGCTCTCTGCATTTGGGGTGGCCATGGCAATTCCTGATTGGGGCTTTAGCTTTTAGAGTATATTCTAGTTTAGCAAACCTGCACGCTTTAGCACTTTTTTATCAGGGGAATTGATTGAAAGTGGGCTTTATAGAAATATTCTGCAATCATTTTCATTGAACAATTTACATTGAACTCTAAAAGAAATTTTAAGAAATATACACAAATTGAATGATGTTGTATCTGATTGCAGTATTTGAGGAGGTGACAATGGACAAACAAGGTGAGTTCATAAGGTTTCATAATTGCTTTTTTTGTGAAACACAATTAATATACACTCTTTTGAGTTCTGATATAAATCTGTTTAGATCGTCTAGATAAATTGTATCCAAAAGATTATAGATAAATGCTCATCAAATATTTCTGAAATGTAAATAGGTAGGTTATGCTGCAGTAACTCAACAAGGAAAGTTCTACACTACGCTCCTAAAAAAAGAGTTTCTTGAAATGTTTTTTTTTTTTTTTAAGTAAAAGCAGTGGTTCTATTTAAAACAATTGGTATGGTGTAATTGTTTTTCAGACTATTTAAAAAATGTTTTGTGTATTTTTTTTATATGTCATCTTTTTGAAAATAGTTTTATACAGAACCAGAAATTGCTCTTCTGTTGTATTTTAATGTAGAGAACCAATTTCAAAAAGGTGCTATATTATACTATACACAACGCATTCTACACCAGTATGAAGAACCATTCCATTATGCTAACTATTCAATACGCTAATACTTTTTAAACAACAATTAGGGTTCTTAATAGAGCCAGTGTCTTTACTTTATTATTTTATATTATTTTTGTAGGTCAAAACAGTTTACTAGGTTTTATGGAACACATACTATTTTAAGTGCGGAAGCTGACCTATCCAGCATCCTGACAGAACCTGTTTTAACCATTTAATGTTTTATATTCACTCTGGTTTTTTTGTCCATAATAACAACTGTCTGCCTGATTGTATGCAAACATTTGCTTGTTAATGTATAACAGCCCTCAACTTTCATTCTGCAATCATATCGAGTCTCCTAGACCCATTGTTTAGGTTCCAATTAACTATATTCCTCCATCATGTTTCATCAGCAGAAGACTCAAATGGCCAGGCTCGAGTGGCAGTGGGGGTTGTCATAGGTGTGATCCTAGCGGCTCTGGCTATTGGCCTTATTTACTGGGTATACATGAAGAGAACCAGGTACTATAACAGTTAACATTTAAATAAATCAAAATGTTATTTATTATCATTTTGGATGTCATTTGCAACACAAATATAAAGAAGAAAATGAGTGGTATTTAGGTATAATGAACAAATTTTGAGGTTATTCATCCTGTATCGTTTTCTTAGGCAAGGCTCCTGGAAAACGGCAGAAAAAGAGGACGACACATTGGAAGAAAGCAAAAAGCTGGAGGAAAATCCATGTCAAAAGTCTGAGGCTTAAAACCAAAGAATGCTTTCAGGGTGAGAAAATATGATTTTTCTCAGGGTTGTCTTAAATAAATATACTGTAAGACAAAACCATCAGCATTTGTCAAATTAGCTTCACCTATATTTCAATAATGGGAAACATTAATGTGGGTTGAATGTGTTTGCTGAGTCAAAGCCTACCCTATACCCAAAATATTAGATAGCTATTAGCTGATTCCTATGTAGATAAGGCAGAAAAATACTGCATTTATAATGATGTGGAACAGAATTTTATTAACATTAATGTTAGAGAGTGAGGCTGTGTCCCAAACAACAAACTATGGAACTTTACATACTACACTACAGAAAGCACTGCTAAAGGTGATATATATATATGTATATATATATATATATATATATATATATATATATATATATATATATAAAATGTTTGGGACACAGCAAAACTAATGTTAACTTGCTGCATGTCACAACCTGAACACAGCTAATATTAACATTAACTAACTCTCTGAAGTTAATCATCAGCCAGTGAAGCTAAAGATTAGAGCAGCTTTATATTTGAACAGGCGATTTAAACTAAGGCCAAAAGAAGACCCGCTTTGTCTGACTCACTGCCAAAACACGTTAATCTCTGTGGCACATTTTTTAAAAATGTTTTCGGAAAAAAAGCATATTTTGGGTCCCAGCAAGCTACATTTTCTGGTCTACTATCTAATATTCTTTTAGTGTGTTTAAGGGCTATTAATGAATCTATTGTGAGTGGGTGCTTTTTACTGAGTAAGCTTTAATGGCAAAACAGAAAGGCATTAATAAAAACAGGCATAAAAATTCTTCCAATTCCTTGCGCCCCACCTGCAATTTGAATAATAAAGACTTGGAATTATTTTTCATTGCGGAAGGTTGATAAACAAATCATTTTCATGGTCTTCTTTATCTTAAAACCTAATAACTAACGGCGATAATGAACTGTGGTATAATCACAATAATAGACTCGAGGTCTTGTGCCTATGACCGCAGGACACCAGTGCCAATATCTCACGTTATAGCACTCCCTCGTGTATTATTGCTTAGTTATGCTTCATGCAATATTACATGTGACCTTGCATAATAAAGAAAAGATAATAGAAAAATAATATAGAATATGAATTTAAATTCACAGGGCAAAAATAAAGGAACATTTGAAAAGGCAATGTAGAGACTTTCCTGTGATAGGGATATTTGCTACTCTAGGTTTAGCACTGCATAAAGTTATACGTTTATTTTTAAAACCAGAGATTTTCCTCTCTCTGTTTTTGAAATGATGCCAGTCTGAAAACGGCTGCATTATCATGTCAGTCCAGTAGGGGGCCATTGTATCTCTTAAAGCCCCTGGGAACCCAATTAGAAAATTGTTTTTTATAATTCTAAACTTGGGTGTTATGTGAAATGTGCAGCAAAGTTTAAATAGAAAACACAACAGAAATATGATAAAGCTCTCCTCAAAAATGACCAGTACTGCTCTCCTCTTGATGTAGAATGAACAGTCCTAAAAGTTGGTATTACTTATGTCACTATTACCCTGACCAATCACAAGGCTACCATAGCCACGCCTCCTCTCTGAGTCAAAGAGACTGATAAGCTAAAGCTTAGGAGCCGTTAGTAAATGAGCTAGCTATCCAGCCATTCTCCAAGCTATGGGGAGGGAGTGAAAGACATAAACAGAGCAAACACAGAACACATAACAATACAGAATGAGCCTGAACGGATTAAGTCTGAGTACAGCAGAGATAGCAGCAACACTCGGTCGCCGTGTTTAATGGCATGTCTGCAAAGAAATCATCCGCACTTGGCTGGCGCACAGAGCAGATTAACAGCGGGGAAGGCAGACCCACTCTGTCAGCAGTACAGCTGAGATAGCGGCCACACTAGGCCGGCGTGTACAGCAAAGTAGCAGCAGAGATAAAAGCCACACTCTGCAGTTCAGCAGAGTAGCAGGGGAAAAGGGGGAAAGCACCTGTTTGGAGACAGTGTAGAAGATCGTACATGAACGGTATTGGCTGTATAATGCCAATTCCACCTGCCTGTGCCGTTTTGTGTAATGTTATCTTGTGTGACAACTGCAGTTCAGAGTAAAAACCCTGCAACTGCTCTTTCTCGAGGCTAGGTGTTGCCATGGTAACGTAAATAGCATTTTGTTCTCCAGTGATAGAGAGCTGTCACTAGTATTGGACCACGCCCACACCATTCTCAGAGAGCTCTGAGGAGCCTATTTTGGTCATTTTTGAGGAGAGATTGATCATATTTCTGTTTTTTATTTAAACTTTGCTGAACGTTTCACATAACATGTTTAGAATTATACTTTAATTTTAGAGCATTAAATGCATGTAAAAATGAGTGTAAAATTCTACATTTTACTGCAAATACTTCTCTCTCTTGATATTACAGGTTTTTTTGGGGGGGTTTTTGTTTGGTCCAGCTATCACCAAATGTCATTCTATGAATTACTCTGCTGGACCAGAGTTATGAATGGCATTTAAACTTAGATTAGCACATTAACACAGTGGTGCAATATCCTATACATTAGCGCACTGCTGCCACCGTCAAGTGAAAGACAAAACTGCCAAGTGACGATGTACTGCCACTAACGATGTATTCTTTAAAGTGAAGCCCCGGGCAATAAAAATCTTACAGCTGGCCGCATTTCGCCCGGGCTTTTGACACCCCTGTCTTAAAGCATGAAAGAAACTGTTGTTAATCCCAAACCACTCCCATGTTCCATATGTATTGCACTATGTTTTTCAAATTAATTCAAATGAATGAATCTAGATCTGAATAGTGCAATATATATTTCTAATACATTTATATTAATTCATATGTGGGAACCTGGCATCTAGTGGTAGCTGCATGTACAGTGTAATTTAATGACTTATTTTCATTACGTAGGTTAAAGGGAGTGAGGAGGCATTTGCATGTCAGCCAGAGACAGGCACGCTGTGTAATGTCAGCATTTCTGAAAATGTTTTCTTTCATCCACACAAGAACACTTGACAATGCCATTTTCAAAACCTCCATTTTCAGTGGATGGGAGGCCAAAACGCAAACAAAAACCTCAGTTTTTAAAAATAAATGTGTCCTTGTGGACAGGACCTTTACCTAGTTTTACCCTCTCCTTAAGGAAATTAAACCTCTATACCCTGCAGAGTTATTAAACCTTACTATGACTAAAATGAGCTGTGCAGAGACAATGAACCTCCCTATGTGTGATTCTCTAAGGAATTAAATATCACTCTGTCCACAGTGTGAGTTTTGCAAAGCGACTGAACCTTGCTGCACATGCTTATGAACGTTAAATGCAGTGCAGATACTACCACCTCCCTGCACTGGCCAGATACTCTCCTTATGCATGCGTTTTTTAACTCACTACGGTTTAAGTGACAAAAGCTTTGTCTAGGCAGCCTGGCAAAAAACAAGTTAAAATGTGAAACGTTCATAGGTTGCCTTAAAAATGTTGGTTTAATGAACAGCTAATGATAAATTGACAGGTCAAAATACTCATTGTTCTGTTATTTATTAAAAGTTTATGTCACTGCACATTGTAAAGCAGCCCCAGTTAAAATATTACATCTAGCTCTGTACATGCCTCTTGCCTTTTCTAATATCTACCAATATTGCACTGTTAGCATGGAAATCGTTAGCTTCAGTTTCATGGAATACAGTAGCTGCTCTTCTGGAATTCTTTTTGAAGTGTTTTTTTTGTTTGTTTGTTTTTTTTTTTCCAGGAGCTGAAGCAGTATTGTAGCAAACTGTATTACAATCTGTGCAAATGTACGGAAAGCTAAGAGGAGTCTGTCTCATTTGGCTGATGGACCACTGTCTGAACTGAAGTCCATAATGTATCTCTTCATCCTCCTGCCAAGAGGAAGACCTTATAAATGATGTGTGTTGTATAGTTGCTCTGCAGTGAGGATTCACTTTGTAATGTACCTGTTTAGAAAATTGTGTGTGTTAAATGTTGATTATGTTGCCGTTCATATATTTGATTGTTTATAAAAAGCCAATTTTATTTGTTTGAGGCAAATTTACCTCATGTTTAAGAAAACTAGCCTTAGACTGTGACTCCCTTTGGGTTTTGGAAGCGATGTTTGAATGCTTTTCAATGCTGATTCCTATGCTGTGTTTTCACTCATTACCCTGATCAAACATAGATTCTGATTAATGACTACTATTGACAGTACTGTTTTGTTTTGTTTTTTTCAGTATGAGCAGTTGGTAAAGTTTCAGTTATGTCATAAAAGAGCATTGAATATATAAAACTTCTCAGAATTTAAAATAAATGCTTGCAGAGGGTCTGGGCCAGGATTGTACTTGGGATGTTATTGAAAAAACTATAATTAAAAAAAACTATAGGTCACATGATAGAAATACAATCTGATATTAAAATTTCTGGTCTTCTGTGTTATGTGCAAACAGAAGAGCAATGCGGATATCCAATATTTTTCAGGTGCATATTTGTCTTTGTTGATACATAAACATTTATGTAATAAGTTAATACTAATTTTCGGTTGGGTTACAAATGTTGTAAAATGATTACATTTAAAATGTTTTGGCAGAGTTTTCAATTTTTAAAAGCAAATATCTGATTATACTGATGTGATTACAATACTTTGCATCCTTATTTTATACCTGACATTAATCACATCTTGATAAAGAACTGGACTTTATGTTGAAGATGGACTAACTCTGCAGAGACCTTCCTTAATAAGACTCAGACTATTTGTTCAGTTTCCATATTCTGGTTTCAGATGAGGAAAGAGTATAGGGGCTCCTATTGCCATAGATCAGGTGTGTTTGTTTGTTTACTTTTAGGCATCACAACAAATGTAATTGTTTATTACACTAGTTCTGCTGTTAATAACACTAACCTCTCTGATATCAAAAATATATATCAAAGAACTGATCTGCTGAATTAGACCTACTTTGTAATTCAATGGTAGCCTGACCTTGCAGGCTTGAAAGCCTAAAATAATTTGTGTAAACTATCAAATGTTTCCTGTTTACTTGAGACTTTGTTTAAGAACTTAATGTGAATACTGCGAACATGTAAATCAGTTTAGAACCATCTCACAATAGAAGTGTGTCACCTATTCCTCCATCTGATTAGTTGCTGTTCTTGTTTCAAGGAACAGACAATAATCTATGAATGCTTTAAAGCTGTAAATATCACTAAAGTTTTGTTATTTTGTTTTCTATTTATATTAAATTTAGGCATGGATGGCTATGTTTCATCATCCTTTTGATTTAATACATTTTTCCAAAAATGTACCTGCTACTGAAACGCATGGTATTATCTTGCAGGCCATACAAGTGTGATACCCTGCTTCTCTTCTGTCTGTGTTTTGGTGCATTGTATGCCCAAATTTGTTTCTGGTTTTATTTCTATTTGCATCTAAGCCACCAGAGACACCAAAGAGTGTGATTGCAGCCATGCAGGTATTGTAAATACTGATCATTGTTTTTGGTTTTGTTTGGTGTTTTTGTACCTTTGTTTAAATAAAGATTACATTTTAATAAAAGCACAGAAGAAATTTAAGTCACTGAGTGATGTCTAACAATATGACAGGTGATTTATGGTAAGAATGTAAGTATTGTGTTAAAATGTGTAATGTCAGATCCTGGTTAATGTGATTCTGGATCTGCACACACACGACAGACCCTGTCAGTGTAATACAATCAGCACTAATACCATATTAAATACTGGTATCAGGAGATACTGACCCATCAAATGCTGGAAAGGATTTGGAGGACAGAAGAAAAAAATATACCCTGTAAAAGTTTAGTCTTAAATATCTCAGAATACCAGTTTTTATTTTTTACTTGCCTTTCTTGTTCCATGGGCAAGTGAATTATCTTTATTAACTTTATTAAGCTAACATGCTTCCTTTGAGGTATGAGAAGCCAGACACCATGCAACAACTTTTCAAACAGCTGCTATCACAGCGCTACTAAACAGTTCAACATAGTTGGAGAGGAATACTAAATGCCCATATTTGTTATACTAGCAGACACCTGCATTAGCTAGCAACATGGTGAGGGATGAAGAGTGTGGGCCAGGACAGTTGTACTTTTTAGACTCCTAGCCACAGAATTCTGACCATATGTTTACACTTGTGAGGATATATCTCTGTAATGGTCCCCATATTTGTCTCGTGTGTTTTCAGACTTGATTCTGATATTGCTTGTGGATGTTTACAGTGTCCAGCTTCCATGTTTCTTTTTTCCTTATACTGTCTGTACATGCAAAATTTTAAAAGATGTCCCCTATTATGGTGCTATACTGTTAAAAAAAATTATTAAATGCTGGTAGGATGTAAAATTCCAAGCAGTAGAAGCTAGCTTTCATTACAGAAATTGTCAGATCAACATAGCACATTTGCATAAATAAGCAAAATCTCAACTTTTTCTTTTTCTTTTTTTTTTTTGCGCCCCTGTTGCCACATCATGGCTACAAATCACCTGTTAATAACTGGTTGCCCTACCACTCATCTTCTAGTGTGAATGAGGCGTGAGGTATCACGAGGGATCGTAACATGATGGGTCTCCAGGTGAGTTTTCTTATCATTTTGAATAAAATTAACAGGTTTTAATTTTGTGTCTGATATCCTTGTTCTTTCATTTGAAATATTTGTTAATCCATATAAAAATGTGTTTATCCAGTGGGCGGCACGGTGGCGCAGCAGGTAGTGTTGCAGTCACACAGCTCCAGGGGTTCGATTCCCGCTCTGGGTGACTGTGAGGAGTTGGTGTGTTCTCCCCGTGTCCGCGTGGGTTTCCTCTGGGTGCTCTGGTTTCCTCTCACAGTCCAAAAACACACGTTGGTAGGTGGATTGGCGACTCAAAAGTGTCCGTAGGTGTGAGTGAATGTGTGTGTGTCTGTGTTGCCCTGTGAAGGACTGGCGCCCCCTCCAGGGTGTATTCCTGCCTTGCGCCTAATGATTCCAGGTGGGCTCTGGACCCACCATGACCCTGAATTGGATAAGCGGTTACAGATAATGAATGAATGAATGTTTATCCAGTTCAGGATTGCGGTGGGGCCAGAACCTGGAATTATTGGGTACAAGGAAGAAACACACCCTGGAGGGGGCACCAGTCCGACGCACACACACAAATACACACACCTACAGACTCTTGAGTCACCAATCCACGTACCCACATGTTTTTGGACCATGGGTAGAAACCAGAGCACCTGGAGGAAACCCACATGGACACAGAAAGAACACACCAAACTCCTCACAGACAGTCACCCGGAGCGGGACTAGAACCCACAACCTACAGGTCCCTGGAGTTGTGTGACTGTGACACCTACCTGCTGCGCAACCATACCACCCTCTAAATGACATTTGTGATGTAAAAGTGTAACTGCACAAAGGAGACCAGCAAGAGGACACATGCTTATAAGAAATTGGTCACTGTCATGACTACATTGTAGGAGAAATTTAAGGCCACCAGTTTTTTTTTTTATATTATGATAAGGTATAATATTCCAGATAGATGAGTCTTGTATAACATGTAAACTGATTCATTTACACTCCTAAACACTTAGTCTGTCTCTGATCATTGATTAAACCTCAAAAAAGAAAAAAAAGTGTTGTTCACCAATTTACATATAAAAGCAAGTTCCAATAAAAAAAAAAAAACAGGATTAACGGGAATGCCTACAATTATGGGCAATCTCTTTGGACTTTTCACTTGTCACTTTTGCACTGCATTGCCCATTGCCCATTGCCCATTGATATGCACATTTTGCACTTTAATTCATATCAGAACGTTTCCACACTGCTCAATATTTTTATATATAGATATCCATCCATCCATTATCTGTAACCGCTTATCCAATTTAGGGTCGCGGGGGGTCCAGAGCCTACCTGGAATCATTGGGCGCAAGGCGATAGATATATTTTAATATATTAATATCTTTTATATTTTGTACATTATACAGTTTTAGCTTGATTTTCTTACCTATAGTTTTTTTTTTTTTTTTTTGAGAATGTCTATATATTTTATATTTTATTGTATTTCCTTACATTTTGTATTTGTTTAACCTGTGTAAACAGTCGTTAAACCATTTCACTACAATTTGTAGTTTATAACTATGTATGTCACAAATTAACTTTGATTTGTTTACATTCCAAAACTAAGCTTTTAAGGTGGAACATTATGTTTGAGGGGGATAAAAATGACTTTTGTTTGTACATGGATGAAGTTTATATTGGGGCTTCGTAAACACATCAGACTGGTTTCCATCAAACAAACTGTAGAGCAGCAATTGGCAAGGAAACATTCTGAATTTTATAAAATGCGTTTTTTGGTTACAGTTGTGGACTATGCCCTTAAGTCCCTTTTTTATTGTTTTTCAGGGGGACGTCTGTAATAAACTTTTGACATGCCTCAGCTCTGATAAAACTCATGGGGCAATGAAAAACTAGGTGTCCATTTTGTTCCTGAATTATACTAGGATGTTACATGATCACGGACAAGGATGCGGCTGCCATTATCTTTTTATTAGCCTGCTTCATTTCCCTTTTCTCATTGATTTTATTTTAATGCTTCTGATAATCTCCCAGGTGAACTTTGCAGAACTTTTAACATATACATCAAGTAACTCTTCAATTTTCATATTGTCTCGCTGCATCTGGGCAGGATTATATTTTACACTGAGTTCAGTGAAAAACGGCAGATAATTCACTAATTTTGTCAGAGGACATTGGGGAAAAACAGACATGGTAAATTCTGATAGAAATAAAATTACAGAGGACCACCCTAAAGAGAGAATTTCTTCAGGACCACATGGAAATTTAATCCTGTCCAGACAGACCTTGATGTTACACCTTTGCCTTTGTTCAGTATATCTAGATATGCAATTAATCCCCATGTTGCTCCACTTTTCTCTCCTTAGGCTTATGATGTTTAGGCTAAGGGTGGCTGTTGAAATCTGCAGTATTCAAGGCATAAATGCTCAGACATGGCTTTGCATGTTTATGTCGTCCAGGATAAGTCTCCTATCAGACAGCAGCACAACGAGATGGAGGATAAACGACTTCACTGGAGGGGTCTTTCTTGAGGGAAAAGTTGAGCTAGAGTGCATTGTTTCAGTCGTCATTGCTACATCCGGGTCCGTTGCTACTCGCTTGATTGACAGTTTCCATGGTAACAGCACAGGTCGTCGCCATTTTGTCGGTGTTTTTTCTTTTTTTTTTTCAGTCTTTTTTTTTCACCTTTCGAATGTTGTCGCTTCCCGCCGGAATGTGTTCACGTCACCCGCTTTAATGACTGACAGCTGTGTGTGTGCGGCGGCTGCTGGACCGAGTCGGAGCGAGAGGAGCCCGCAGTGAACCGAACCGAACCAAGGCGGAACCGAGGCGCGTGGAGACAACAGCGCCCGTCATCAGTTCTCGCCTCCTGTTCTCTGCGCTGTGGTCTTCGGGTCTCAGATCGGCTCCGCCGGCCCGGTCCGCTGCGCAGGGCTCAAACCAGCGCCATTTTGTGGAGGAAAGTGATCTAAAATCCTAAGGGGAGAAGTGTTCGCCGCGCAGTGACAGAAGCGCCGTTCCGGGAGCGGAGGAGTGAGCGCCGGCGGCTCGCCGTGGTGAACGGATTATAATCGGCGCTGCGGGAGTGTGACTCTGAATGTGCGCTGATGTGGTGAGCAGCAGTATCGTTAACCGAGCTAGCTGCTCACTCTTAACCTCCTCCGTTAAAGTCACCGAGCGTCCCTTTCCTCCCGAAGCTGGACCCCTGACGGACCATGGCTGGCTCGCAGAGCGCGCTTAACGTCGGGGAAATCAGGCTCGACGCTCGGTGCTCTCGATAAGAGACATTTAGCTGTTCGGGTCCATCAGTCATCTCGGCTCAGAAGCTGGAGAAGTGGATTTACCTCACTGGATCTGAGGCTTTAAATGAAGATCACACCATCAAAGGTCAGTAATCACGGTTTAACGGTACTTTCAAACGGCGCTGGGTGTAGCTCCCTGTGCAATAAGGCTGATTGGTTTTACTCACTATTGCCTAAACCAGCGTTAGATGTTAGCTATACAGCTAACGTTATTTGCTAGCTTGTTGCTAGGCTGGCTTAGTAACTGCTCCAACCCAGAACTGTGGCCTACAGACTTAAAGCTAACACTCTCACGGCTCAGTGGCTTTATCTGGATTTTGCTCCAGGCCGAAAAAATGTTTTACGTTCACAAGTTTCTCAACGCGATTCTTCTGCTCCACCTTAAATGATATAGCAGTTAACGTTACACGTCCAGGAGCTAAAATCAGCGCTTATATTGCTGTATGCATTTTCTATGAGGCTAAATTGTCTTCATATTCGTGAGCTTCTTATTCGAGTTTACTACTCCACCTTAAATGACAGTCATCACAACTCTACAAAATTGTGCGCAAATATTATTATTATTGTTATATATTTATTTTATTATTATTATTATTTTTTTGAAAACTGAAATGGGCATCGAATTCGAATTTTCCGCTCCACCTTAAATGGTGCAGCAGTCACGGCGCTAGAACGCAACGGTACCTGCTGCACCATTTAAGGTGGAACCGATTGACAGAATAAGAAAATTTGTAGTATTTAGACTATATCGGTTAGGTCATACATGTGCTGGCACATAGAATAGCAATTATCCATCCAATAGGCTAAAGTAGTTATATTTCTTCAGTCTAATTTACTGTCAGGTATGATTTCCATTTAGCTGGGACTGCTCGTTAGCTCACTCGGTTCGCTGCTAGGTCAGACTGACAGGGGCTGAGGCTCTAACGGCCCCCTGCTCCCTAAATGGTGCCCATAATAGTTCACAAATGTATCACTTTTAGATTCAGATAGTCCACTAAATATACATCGGAGAGACGGCTGTAACCCAGAAAGCCTCTCCTTAACATCTAGTGTAATTTTATTTATTTTTTTATCTAGAAGCTATAATTGTGTGGCCGGTGTAGTAGTGCACTACATAGGGAGCTGGGAGCCATTTGAGTGGTGACAGGTTTAGCGACCCTATATTCAGCACACCAGATGAATGGGGTAAAGGGTGTTTTTTCTTTTCTTTAAATTTTATGTAGTTATTTGTTTGGTTGTGAACAATTGTCTATATTGTTTGACGTAAAAAATATAACCGTTATGAATACAAAAAAGTGTACTCCCACAAAAAATTTCTCCCACCCACACGAACATCCAACCAACCTCTTGTAGACTTCTATGGTAACGGAGAAAAAAGATCAGAAATCATACTGGAACAATGTGTTAACTGTAAGGAGTTCAGTGTTAAGAGATAAGTGATTTTACTTTTGTAAAGGCAGTTTCCCATCCATCCACTTTCATGCTAAATTGGGTAAATCTGGACTATTGTGTTTCGTGATTATGGGAAAGTTGTTTTTCCAGGTCAAATAGAGCCCTAAAAACAGCACAGTTTCTTATTATATTAGAATTAGTAGAATGTGTTAAATGTGATTCCTTGAACAAAAAAATCTTCCTCTTGTTTTGCCTTTGAATGGTTTATATAACACGTTAAAAAGCTACAAAGGGACAGATCAGTACCGAATCCTGTACTGTCTCTAATTGGTCACAATGTAAAATTCCACTGTTTGCAGAGTAGTTTACATCATCATGTTGTTCACAGTGGTGGTGAGGGAATCAGAGATGTTTAATGTTTCTAAATGCTCTCAGCAAACCAATACATGGTTAAAAAAGACATTGCCAGATACCTGCGGCATTGATTTATGATATGATTTTTTGTTTAGAAACATTATATACCACTCAGAGGTACACATCTTATGACAATAAGGAAACACTCAGTACCTGTCTCAGGTAGTGGGGAGGAGGGGGGGGGGTCGTCAGATTTTATTTGTTTAAAAATGTGTCTAATCTTTATGATTAATAAAATAAGTATCTGTGATATTTTTGTTTTTCATATTCCCCATGCAGATGTTCTCTTCCACATGGTATGGTAATGAGATTTATCACACACTTTCTACAAATATATAGATGGGTCACCTTGTCCTTGTTCAAGGAGTGCTCTTCTGTAGTAGGATTACTCCAGACTGAATATATGATGTCTAAGTTGATCAGTCTTCAGATGTACCTGATGATCATTGCCATTTATAACAGATGAAAAACAAATGTTGCAGAACTAGACTACCAGGATGAGAACTGGGAGAGTTTTAGGACATCCCTATGACAGTCCTGGATATCATGTGCGTGGAACTCCCCCTAACATATATTTTTGTGGCAATAAGTACAAACCTCTCTCTACACGTTTGGCCACTTAAAGTTTCTGACCAAATAAATGTAGTTCAGGTCATTAACACGTTCTCTGCCTGAAGAGAAGCCAATTTGCAATTTAGCAATGTTTATAAATTTCTATATTTAAAGTTTCAGAATTTGAAATAATTCTTATAAGACCCCCAGGGTCTTGCATTTGTACTTCTGTTTTTTTTTTTTCTATTTTCTTTGTATAGAATGGGACATTGTGTTTCAAAGTGGGTTAAAAGCTGTAGGGGAGAAGTTCTTGAGTGCTGTATGTGGATCAACAGAGACTGTAAATGGCTTGTCAAATATTGCTTGTAGAAACAGTTCCACACCACGAACCCACTACTGACACGTTAGCAAAAAGTTTGTGCCCTCAGAATCCTGACGTCTCAGCTGTTCCATGTTAGGATTTGTGTTGGTTCACATGATCTAACAAATTGATTAAACTGAATACAGGCCATTCATTACCCATATCATTTCACAAATTGACAGATATTTTGAATTGATGTGCTCAGATATGAGGTCAGGCAAAGGTCATGATACTCAGTTTAATTTACAATTGGTGAAATAAAACATAAAACAGTTGAGTCATGTTCTTTACAAGCTGGTGGTCATAATGTTTGTGTGTATGTATATATGTATATATATATATATATATATATATATATATATATATATATATATATATATATATATATATAATATCCAGGGTACTGTGCATGCCCATTAGTGTCTATAATGTTAATTTTATAATGATTTGAACATTTTGTAATATATTATTGAGAATTTCTTTTTTCTTCTAGTCAGCCTTGGTAATAGACAATAGGTGCTGCTGATGCTTTTAGTATGGCAATAGACTCTCTCAAGTGAGCCAGTTAAATTTATTGTTTACCCTGCCTGGCTAATTTGTTAGAGAGCAGAAGGGACATGAGGGTGCGGACAACAAAGCTTTGTCCAAAATAAGGAAAGTTTATGCACAAAATGAAACATTTAAACATTAATGGACAGTGATGTTTATGTTCACTCTTTCTGCAGCTGCTTCTAAACTGGTGTGTCTTACATGTTCTGAAAATGTGGTATTACTTGAACAGCAGTGTGAAGTGCCATCATGAGATGAAACACAAATCTTGAGGTTTGTACCTTTTGTACAATTTAGGAAAATTCTTAATGTGGAGTAAGGGTGTGTTAAATTGGAGATTTGAGGAGCAGAATTCAGATACAAAAAGAAAGAATTCGTAAATCTAAAACAAATGTTCTTTACAATCACATCCAATCCACTGCCTTTAGATGACTTTTCCGCTTTCGTTTACATTCACATGTCAGCAGGTTCATGTTATAGCCCAAACACACCCCCAGAAAACACTCTAGAACGTTCCAGTTTTATTTCCTATTATTTATTTATATAACACGCTGTAAATGACCCCATCCAGCTCCACTGCAGGATGATGCGTTATTTGAGGCTTTGTGCTCGTTGTGGAGTTTCTTAAGCTAGGGTTAGGGACATGCCCATGGATGATGTCACAGTTCAGGCAGAGATACAAGCTCTTTGCTTTCTGCTGGGAACAAACTTCTCTGGTTTGCGGATCAATATATTGTCGCTGTCAAATAAAAAAACATGTATCTCAAAAATAGCAACTTTACAGGAGAAGGAAAAAACACCTAAGATTTTATTTTAAGTAAATTTAGGGCATTTCCTTTGCTCCATTTATCATGAAATTTTCAGAGTTTGAAGGACAGCAAAGGGTTCAAATTGTGTAGTAAACCAAACATTGACAAAAATGAAGATTCATATATTTGATTGGACAGTGACGATATTCATTAATTCATTTTCTGTAACCGCTTATACAGTTCAAGGTTGTGGTGGGTCCAGAACCCACCTGGAATCATTGGGCGCAAGGCAGGAACACACCCTGGAGGGGAAGCCAGTCACATACACACACATTCACTCACACACTCACACCTACGGACACTTGAGTTGCCAGTCCAACTACCAATGTGTGTTTTTGGACCGTGGGAGGAAACCCACACAGGAGAACACACCAAACACCTCACAAACAGTCACCCGGAGTGGGACTTCAACCCATAACCTCCAGGTCCCTGGAGCTGTATGACTGGGACACTACCTGCTGCGCCACCGTGCTGCCCACAGTAACGATATTTTGTTAGAAAGGTGCAGGACGGCTCCAAATTAGGTTAGCCAGTGAATAACTCGAACTGCTTTAGCGCCTTTCCTAAACCCCAATGGGAATCATTCCAGTTCTTTGTTGGTAGAAAAGCAATAACAGTGCATCACAACTTGCTGTATATGGGGCTGCAGACCTATCAGAGTACCCCTGCTGCCCCCTGTCTACCAGTAGCAAGAAGGAAGCTTAGTCTCATAAATTAAATTAATCTTTTTCTTTAACAAAAAACATAATGTGATCAATGTGCATTGCTTACCTGGGGAAGAGGCACCAGTGTATACTATGTGAAGAGTGCACTCTAATGCTCTGGGCAATGTTTAGCTGGGTAAACATTGATCCTGGCATTCATGTGGATGTAATTTTGACTGGTAACATCTACCTTAACATTGTTGCAGACTTAAAACATTCCTTTATGGCAACACTTGATGGCAGTTGCCTTATTTAACAGGATAATGCCCCTGCCATGCTACAAATTACAGAATGGTCTGAGGAACATGACAGAGAGATGAAGGTGATGACATGGCGTCTTAATCCAGACTAGTATTTGTGGGAAATGCTGGAAGAATTACTCTGATCCATGACAGCCACTTCTAACTACAAAGACACTGCTGTTCATGTTTTGGCACCAGATATCACAGGATACCTACAGGTGTCTTGTGGATTCCATGCTTTTATAGGTCAGAGCTATACAAGGGGAACCTTTTCAATAACAGGGAAGTAAATTTAATGTAATGGTCGATGACTGTATATATTGTACCCCAATGGAAAAGAATGACAGTATCCTACAAACAGGAAATATCTTGTCTGTGCGCATAATATGGATGATTCTCAACGTATATCTCGTTAAAAAAAGAAAAGGATTCTTATTTACCTACCTTTGCTTTCACACTTTCAATATTCCTCACTCTGCTCTGACCTGACTAGTGTTCATGTAGCAGCTGATTTTGGGGTCAAGGTGTGTCTATTTATTTATTAATTTATTATTATTATAATTTTTTTTATATATATTTTTTTCTTTTTTCTTTTTTTTAAGATACTCTACTCATATGTAAACTCCAGCAGCACTGCTGTGTCTGATCCCTGTGTACCAATGCCACACAGACTAACACACCCCCACCACTTCAGTTGACTGTAGTACTGAGTGATCCACCACTAACTCATACCTGCTCTGTAATGGTCCTATTGGGTCTTGGTCTTTTGAAGAAAAGGATGAAATGGGGACAAACTAAGAATGCAGTGCTAAAGATGGACTAAAGCCTGTAATTGTAGAACTACAAAGTGCTTCTGTATGGTCAGTGGAGCTGAAAAAAATGGACAGTTAGTCTAAAAACAAGTATGTTGCCATAATGTTATGGTGGATAAGTGTAATTGCATTGTGCCTATCGATTTGTTACTTTACAGAAAAATTGTACTTTGTGCTAATAGGCATAAGGGGTCACGGAGCAGTTGACCTACGAGGCCTAGTACATATTCGGTGTGTTACTGGGTGGCAATTTATGGAGACGCAGCAAAGATTTGCTTTTACAAGGAAAAACTGTGGTCTATAGGGGTGCAACTAAAGATGCATGAATACCGATACTGGTATCAGTTATTTTCCTGATACCATATTCATTTACTTGTAATTGCAAATGAGGCACCAACATCCGATATCTTGTGCCTAGTGCACATTGCTGTGCTAATGAGCAGACAAGTGAAAATGTTGGGGATCTACAATTATTTCATAATCAGTGATGGCAACCCAAGCAATGTGGATTGCAAGAGAATCTGAGAGCAGTGAGTATGCCGCAATGTTTTGACTGTCCTCAAATAAGTTGGGTTTTTCTTCACTCAGTTTATTTGATGTAAATGGTATTTATGCGTCCCTACATGCAACAAGACACAAATTTCAAAATACATATTGCTGTTTTTGCTCCATGATACGATACATTTTTGATACAACGGGGAGAAGTAACATGATTTTAACTTCCCTTTTATTTTTTGATATAGAGATCAAAGAGGCTGATACAAACACAATAGTATATTTGGAAAGGATTAATGGTACCAGAAATTTTCATTAAAAAATGTATTTAAAATATATTTAAAAATGTTGATGTGGTGCTAACATAAATTCTGTCTAAAAGCAGAGCTTTAAATTCCCAGTTTTTCAGCACAGACCTGCTGCTTTCAGTGCCGCAGCAAAACATTCTCCTGTAGGAGGGACTGTGACTCCATTGGCTGCAGCACTCAAAGATGGACAAATGACTCTGGCTGCTGATTGGACAGATAAAGGTGACGACCAAGGAGCCATGGAGAATCTGCCCCTCATTCCAGCTGAGAGAGAGCTGTATGTTTCTGTCTCAAACCATCGCCATAAAAGTGTGACCTCAAAAATACCAAGCAAAGCATTGGTTCAAAGTAGAAGACATCTTTTAGTGTCCAAATACGGGACGATTCCATATTTTATGGGTCGGTTGGCAACACTAGTTCCAGTCCAGTCTTGCTCTGTCCTCTAGCCATTTCAAGTTTTAAATCATCTAACAGGCAAACCAAAACAATAGCAGAGCGTTGTTTCCCCAGTATCTCTAAACACTTCTCCTGCATTGTCAGAGTAACATGGCATTCCTATTACACACCGTGACACTAGATGTCGCATGAAACTACAGCATGCTTCAGAACTATGTCCTGCTCTGCAGATGGCTGAAACTCATTAACACAGGTTGACACACAGCTCAGAATAGTTTTTAAAATAAAATCTTAATTTATTCTATTCACAGCTTGTATTGTATCGATTGTATTGTAACCCCCGTTTTGAGGGAAGAAAAAAAAAAAAAATATATATATATATATATATATTACTTTGTGTATTGTGACACCCCTAGTGGCCTATGATATAAGTGGTGGAGTGTTTGTATGTAATTTATTATACTGTATTTTTTCTATAATATACTGGTATAGTACTCTAATGGCAGAAATGCCCTAAGGCATAGCTGCTATTAAGATAAATGTGACATTATGGCCAGCAAAATATTCAGTAAATCTCTGGTATTTACTGATGTTTTCAGTTTTAACACTAGAAATACTTCATAAAAGTTTTGTACGTCAATTCAAAAAGATATGAGTCTTTATAGTTAACAAATAGTATTTAAGAGTGATCAGCAGCCCTCATAATGTAGATCTGCTTTCCTGAGAAATTTAGTTTCAGTCTGCATGTAACACACTGCCCTGATTTCTGCAAGCTTTCTTAAATTTGTGTTTTTTGTTTGGGGTTTTTGATGTTTATTTTGGTTTGGTTTGTTTTTGATTCATAAAGCTAAAACATTTGTGAAACTGCATATCCTTAGCGGTAGGATTTAAGACGGCACACATGCACCCCAATTTGGGTGTACTGTAAGGAGAGGAGTTATTCCAAATATCACTACAGGGAGGTAAGCACAGATGGTTGTGCTTTTGTAAACGTGAACATGTCATTCTACTGAGGAAGATGCTTGAGAATCCATTTAATTTTCTTTGCTTATTTGCTTGATTGAGTGTGAGCAAAGGTGTAAATTGTTGGTGAAACTGAAAGCAAAAAAATAAGTTTACACACTAACTTATTTGCCCCCCCTTTGTTGGGTACAAGAAGTGATGAGGATGGGTGACTGATAAATGACAAATCTACAGTGTCCTGCACATGGCTACTAAAACCTTGTTACTACAACATTAGGGCAATCGTTTCGTTTCAGTTAAGCTTTATTTGGATGTGTTCATTAGGGGGGTGTTTGTAAATTAAACATTGTATACTTGGCATTCATCTGGATGGCATTAAAATTTCTACAGGACAGGATTCCACAGTAGTATATGTCAAGGCTCCCATTACTGACCAAGTGTGAGTCATCCCGAACTGAAAAATTAATGTCCCAAATATGATACTACTTTTATTTTAAATGTATTTCTCTGTTTAATCTTATTGTATTGCCAAAACAATGTCAGCTATGAGTTGATCTTGACTGCATTTCATATATTTGTGAATAATTAAAGACCAGTTTTGATGTTTTCTCCTCCACCACCATGCCAAGGTGCAGGACCATGAAGAGACAGCTTTTCATTTGATAAGTTTTTTTTTTTAATGTATTTATTTTTTGTGTCTCCTGGCTGAAAAACAGGATTCACATAACGGCTACTCCAGAAGGGTCTAGCTGTGTTCAAATCTATCTGCTCTGTGAACAAAACTGCCCTGCCTTGCAAAACTCTGTCAGAGCACCACATATAACCCCCCCCCCTTTTTTTTTATTTCTTTTTTTTTTAATTAAGTCAAGCAACCCTCTATTTTGGCTGTATCTCTTGTATGAAACTGAAGCCTGAAGGGAAGGCCCTGAAATACTTCATGAAGTAGGCAGGCAGGCAGGCCTGCTGAGGGGAGAAAGAGGCACACACTCTAGCATTCTCAACCTAGTTAGAGGTGTCACACAACATACATGTTAAATCGTGTTCTCCAGTGTCAAGTTCGTTGACAGTATATATAAACTGGACCCAGTGATCTCAGTTTTCAATGGGGAAACCTGTGGTCAATCTTGTAACTTCCAGGAAAGTGAGACTCTGTAGGAGCTGAGCTAATAATTTTCCTCAAAAAGTTTGTTAGTGAGAGCTTCTTGCGCTCAGTTTAACATTAGTTATCACCATTACTGGAGAATATTTATGTTCTAGACATAGTCTGTATAATATGAATCCTAAAGCTCTAAGATTATATGTAGGGATGCACCGATACCACTTTGTCCCTACCGATATTTCACGTTAAAGTATCTGCCGATAGTGAGTACCAATACCAACTCTATTTTAACTACTAAATATGTACCTATAAATCCAAATATTTATATGGCTATACATACAGATTTTATTTTGTTAAAGCAGTGTTCTGTATCGTTAATAAGATATAATAAGCTTGAATAATCATTTACTTCTTTATTAACTTCACGTTAAAAAATTTAATGTTTCAGTGCCATGAACAAAAAAAAAAGATCCACAATGCAGTAACAAGTATAAGTAGGAAGGAATAATTTTGCTAAGCCTGACTGAACAGCTTTTTACACTGTCGTGAGGGTATTTTTCATAACTGTGAAATGCACTTTCCAGGGAATACTTTTGACCTGTGTTAGCGTGTTTCTTTGAGGTTGCTTGAATTAAGTCGGTGATCTTTGGCTGGGGTTACACTACACGACTTTTAGGACAATTTTACTTACTTACTTACTTATTTATTTATGCCTCTATCGAGTTTCAGACCAGTTGCAGCATATCAAATTTTTTTTTTTCCTCAACCTGACTTTGGACATATTCACGTAGTTTAAACTCTCCACCAACTCAAGTCTGAACGTGTCCCTTCAACAGCCAGTGAGAACAGAAAGTAAACAGGCGTGTGCGGTGGAGCTCTACAGTGGAGGACAAATAAAGCTATGAAAAACTACAATATATTACATAGTTATGGATGCAAATGTACCAGTAGGAGAGGGTAGTAAGCTACAAAACTGCTGGCGCAGTTTCTGAACCATTTAAGGTGGAACGTAGCCGCAACCATGTGCTATACTCCTAATCTTCAGCTCCCGCTGCAGTGTGTAGAGACAGAGCTGACCAAGTTTTTACATCCATGACCCATTCTATACAATCAGCAGCGCAAACAATAACAGCAGAGACTTGTACATCTGTATTTATTGATGTCTCCTAGGCAACGCGAGTTTTGGTTTGGTTGGGGAGTTTGGGGTCGTGCAGTGTGTTAAAATCGTCAAAAACGGTTGTGTAGTGTGAAATACCCAGTTTGTTTACAATCTGCTCTGACTTAAATTCAAGCTGCATCTAGCGTTGTGCATGCGTGTCAATATCTGCTTTATGGGGTGTGTCTTGAAAAGTGCCCTGTGCAAGGGAATGAGATCTTATTCATAAAGTGAACATTAGAAGATTTCTGTCTTATCATCAGCTTTATTGCTTTTCATCAACAGCTGTTTAACAGGTCTGTAAAATACATCTACTTTTCACCACAATTAAGAGACTATACTTTTCTTTGCCACAAGCTTATGAAACTGTTTTGAGGAGCACTGGGCAAATCTCAGTGCTTCTGGATTAAGGCCTTTTCACATAGTCCTATTTTTCGGAAGAAAAAAACGCACATAAATTTTTGAAAACAAACCCCCCACGTATATTAACATTTTCTTTCACACAAAGTCTGAAACTGACGTGAACTTATGTTAACAAAATAGTAACAGAAAACCACACCAAAGACCTATTACAGACGTCTGTAGGTTTGTACATGAATGGCCTGTTCTACCACCTGTGCCATTTAATTGTGTATCTTTTGTAAAATGACAGTTCAGAGTAAAAACCCAGAAAAAACCTGGTGACTGCTCTGTCTCAATGCTGTGTTGCCATGGCAATGTAAACAAAATTCTGTTCTCCAGTGATGGAGTTGTCAGTCACACACGTTCATTAGTTTATTGCACTGTTCCCACACCGTTCTCAGAGAGCTCTGAGGAGCATATTTTGGTCATTTTTGAGGAGAGATTTATTTAAACATTTCACATAACACCTAAGTTTAGAACTAAACAAAAAGAAAATTTTCATTTCAAAATGTTTTTCCAGGAGCTTTAATGGAAGTGAAGCCTATTTCATCAGCTTCAGTATGTCTCAACTTTATGCTAGGGTATGTGTTTCCAGGCTATAGCCCAAAGAGGAACAGAAGAATAAACTTTTTAAAATCTGAGAATAAACCTCATGAGATGAGTAAAGAGTACCCCACTGTATAGTTTTAGGTATGAGTAGACTTGTTTGGCTCATCCCTTCATTGATAGACATCCCTGTCAGTGATGACACTTGCATAATGATTTTCAAAGTGGACAATGATCCCTATGTAACATTTGCTGATTTAATGCTTATGAATGCCATTGAGAGCTATTCACTTTGGGGAAACATTGAGAATGTGGCCTCTTCTTTGGCACTGTTATAAGTGATGTTAAAAAGCTTCACCATCTTCTTCCCTGGTATGTTGGTTCCCAACTCCTTGGAAAGTCAAGACAAGTTGTGATGCTTCCAGGTGCACTTTTGCTTTAAAGAGACACCCTCAAATATTCTGTGCAGCTCTGTTTACATGATGCTTGAAAATTCTGACGTGCAATCTCACACCACTAACCCTGTCCCTTGCTTGGAATATCTCTGCATCCCTGAAGATATCAGACCCAGCTGATTAAAATTTTAGCTTCCATTCAGAAGTCATTTTCTCTTTCTGTTTGCTTCATGCTTCAATGGTGTTTTAACCATTTTATCTTCACACATAGAATAGCAGTTAAAAAGAACAATTTTCTTGTGGCACATTTTTATTCTAAGCAGCTGTAATTTTTTAAATAATTTTCACAAGAATGCTGTATCAAAAAGCTTATATCACTGTATGGTGCAGTTACTCTTTTTGATCTTTTCTTTTTATATTTACTTCATGGGGCCATTAACAGTTTATAGTGGTTTATAGATTAACACACAAAGTGAGTATTGATATGTCATATTTTTAGTGCATTAAGTTATTTTAAGCTGTATTATATTCAAGTTAAGCCCAAAATTAAGCAGCTTAAAATGACTTAATGTAATTAAACTGACATATGAATACTCATTTTATCTATCTATCTATCTAGTTATCTATTTTATGTGACACCGTGATTGTTTTGCTAAATTAAGTCACTTGACACGTTTTGGATTGTCCCCAGTTACTACCATACAGCCATGTTACTTGCAGTAACGCTAACCAAATGTGATGAAAGATCTGAAATTAAACCAGGGAATAGTCAATACCAGCTGATTATATTCTTCATACCACTTTAATAAGCCACTTATACTGTAATTATATAAATAAGCAATACTTGTCTGCTCATGAAATATCTCAAGGTGAGCGTTCTCCATTAGAAACTGTTTTCTTAAACTGTCAGCCATCTACCATAGTGGTTTAAATTGTCTACAGCTTAACATTAGTGAGCTTAGATTGCTTTTTAAATTTAATTTTTGATTGTACATCATTATGCATTTAATGAGTATTTCCATAGTTATCTAAATGTTCAGTTACAGAGACAAGTGCCACCCAATATCCTTTCTGCTCTGAAAAATGCCACATTCTAATTAATTGATTGATTTCAGATAACCATGTTTGTATTCTTGGCAGTGGGTTGTGTTTTGCTGCTGCACCCTACTCCCTGGGTGATATGAAACACAGGTACAGGTAACGATGCGTCCAGGTTAGCTGTAAAGATTGATCTTGTGTGGTAGATATGTTTTTATAAAGTGCACACCAAGTGTTGCAGGTGATCACCACAGATTTGTAATTCTTAAACTAGACCATTCTGTATATAATGGGACAATTTAATGAAAATTACCATAATAAAGATTTATTGATTACAAGAAATGTTGTAGTGTCAGTGCACGGTATTTTCTTAGTTGACAACCTCCAGTGTTTTTATATTAATATGACAAACAGAAAAATAAGAGTCATAAGGGTTTTGTTATTATAAACAGCATGGCAAAGTGTAAATGTTTCTCAAAGAGTTCAGTCCTAACAATTTATTCTCAAGTAGAATTTCTTTCCTGCCCAGATAATTATTCTACAAGGCCTGGGTGACAGAGCTATGAAACCTAATAGAGATTGTAGATTGTCATTTCTTCAGAGCAAAAACAACATGAAATATCCACTTGTTAAGTTGTGACACACAGAAATTGTGAAACGCCACGTCCAGGTCCAAACCACTGCTCAGTACGGCCAACTTGGTGATTTTGCCGCTATATTTAGCGACCTTTCAGACCTTCTGGTGAGTTATTTAAAATAAAAAAAGACTACCAAATCAATTGACCTTCTGTACAAATCTTTGATACTACTTATAGAAGGTAATTGCCGGTACCACAAGTCATTACAACACCGGCTCTGACCATGAACGGGAGACACGACGCCTCTGCTCCCAGAGACTGTGCAGTGGGAGAGACACACTCTCCGCTGTTCCTCTGCTCCTACAAACTGAGCTGCGGGAGACATAACTCTATGTAGGCAGGCCCTCTACTCCCAGAGACGGGGCAGCAGTATCTCTCTCCATGGCACCTCTGCTCCCAGAAATTATCACCAAGCTGAAAATTAGGCCCTTTTATAGGCAGTTATTTAAATGAAGAAATTGCATGATAATTCTGTTTATGTATTGCCCAGCCCCATGTTAATCATGTTATATACAGAGCAAACCCTGATGCCCAGGGTTCATGGTTGATTATTTTGAATGAGAGACATGCTTAAGGTTAGTGTGAAATAGAAATAAATTTTACTTTCTTAACAACGTATTTCCGAGTGGGACATTGGGTTGAGAAGTAGAATAGGCAGGGCTTGATATTTTTTTAAAGATTTGATTGGGTGGCAAAATGCAGGTGTTTCAAAAATAGTATTGGAATTGTTTTTAAATATTAGTAATGTTTTTAACAGCTCTTCGCAACATCTTCACATTGACATCACTCCACTGGATAAATACAGTCTTTATCATTACTGTTAATCTATATATTTATGTTTATTTGTGTAGTTTTTCAGTATTTCTGCTGCTTCTGTTTCGATTACCAAGGACATGGTAACCGTATCTAGGCTTGTGGGTTGTTGCTATAGAAACAGCACGTGGCCGGAACTTTTGTTATTAATGCTATTGACCGCAGACTAGTTCAGTGTTCTTGCTGATTGGTTGGGGTGGAAAATATATTTGATGTAATATAAATTGTCATTCAGCACCAATGTCCTTGGGTTGTAGGTTTGAGCCCCACTTGGGTCACTGTCTGTGAGGAGTTTGGTAAATTTCCCTGAGTCTGTGTGGGTTTTCCCCTGGATGCTCAGTTTTACCACACAGTCCAATTCCACTGTAAAGGTGATTTATCACTTTATTTTGTTATGCTTAAGCTGCAGTTTTCTATGTATTACTGTGTTAAAATTTAAGAGGAGTTTGTTAGCAAAAGGTTTGGGAGATACTCAAATTTTCTCACCTACAAAAGGAGGGGCACTGCAGGAAAAATATGTGAACTGCATTAAAACATACTGCAAAAAAAAATCAGTACCCAATGAGTACCCAGTACCCAAATTCAGTGAGATTAATTTAGTTTATATTTAGTTCTGTATTTTGTATATCCACCTTTGTTGATCATGATGACTGCATCCCTCCTTTGGCATCAATCTCATGGTGGCACAGATCTATTGATCTAATATAATGAGTAACAAAATAACACACTCAAAATAACAATATCTTCTATATTAAATTATTTAGAAGATTTCGCCCAGTAAATCGGTGCAAATTGTACTTTTTTTGTTGTTGTTAATTTCGCTTTGATTATGCGATTGATGCAGACATACAATAGTTTATTAAATTTAAACATATTCCTACATTTTAATTATGCAGCCACCTGTAATATACATGATCATTTAAATGATACATTTGTAAGGGAAATTATAAAGCCATAATTCACCTAAGATTCTTTTAGCAAGTGTCCTCTGTAATTAAACAAAACAAACAAAAAATATGGGCACAAAACTTTCAAAAGACACTGGTTTACACACAGCCCTCAACAAAAACCAATCATTCCCTGCAGTTAACAGCTTGTTTTGGTTCCTACTAACAAACAGGCACTCAGACAGTCATAAATACTTTGGTCAAAGGGTGTAATAGAGCATTAGTAATTATCCTTAATTAGAAATTGCATCACAGCTCACTTCTTTCAAAGTCTCTACAACAAAATCTGCAATTTGAATAGTCTGTCTAACCTGAGTGTTTTTAGATGCAAAGAACTGGCTTGTTTCTCAGTCAGTCAGTCACTCGTTCACTCACTCATGCACTAACCCCAACACATTTAACAAAACGGCTCCACCAATGGCACTATTCACTGCTGCAATTGTGAATTAAACACAAATTTTGTTAGATTTTTAATGTAAAATTATTACTATATAAGGTATTTATGCTATTAGATCCACTGCTATTAGTCTTATTGAAATATAATAATACCAGTATTAATATTATTTGAACACTGAAACAGGGAATTTAGTGCGACATTACACTAAATGTTAATACAGTGAGGGGAGAGAACAAACACGTGCACACACACATTTTGTTCAAGCACTTTGTAAAGTTCACTGGTATTATTATTATTATTATTACAAATATTTCAATATATCTGAAAAGAGTGTAAAAGTGGAATTTAGTCTTTAACATATTAAATTGTAATTGCTTGTTACTTTTGCTTGTTCCACAGTATTTTACACATGTAAACAATAAAAAACAAACAAAAAAATTAAAAATAAGTAGAGAAACAATTATGCAAATGTAGCACAATTTAAGGCAAGTGTTAATGTTTGTAAAATATATTTTTCCTTGACTTTCAGAATGTTTTTTTATGATCACAACAGTGTAGTTTAATACTGTAACACTCTGAAATTACAGCTATTGACTAATTCACCATACCCTGCAATGTAAAACCACAACACTTGTGGATTGTGTTCCTCAGTCTTAAAACTGTACTGCAAGCTTGTGTGCATCTGTCCTGTGAGAGTTTGTTTGAGTTCTTTGTTCAGTCTTAGTCAGGTCAGCCGAATCATTTTCTCTCTCCTAAACCTGGAGCTAATCTTGAGCTTTTATTTTGCTCTCAGGCTCCAATGTGGTGGATGCAGGCTGCCAAAGTTCAATTTTATTTCTTGTTTATTTCTTGTTTTCTTATTGGAAAATGAGAGCAGTTCTGCCCTGGCAACAAAAGTAGGTTATTTGCATACTCTTCTGTGATTGGCTTGAACCTTGATGGGCTTGCCAAATCACACTGTATCTTCTTGGTGATAGGCTATGCTAATTAGGTGCTGTTGCTGGGATTCTGAAATAGTGGTGGGATTCAGTGTGGCTGTGGCGCATTGTGTTGCCTGGTGAGGGATGCTAATAAATGAACATGCTCTTAATAATTATCAGAATATAATCCTAAGATAGCAAATAAGTGAAAAATATTGCAAATTCAGTGATGTACAGTACATGTACTGTTACAGTTAGGAAAGCCCTAATAAATATTCTTTCATCAAGATCATTCTGGATGTTTTAAGTGTTAATTATACCTTTCCAGTCTGAAGGGTGTTTTTTCTTTTTTTAAATAAATATTTTTCCCTCTCTTCCTTGGACAGAGATGTGAATGTCCTTCTGTATTTTACTTGGCTCACGGTAGATGCATTTTTACTATAATACATATGATTTTTGCATAATTAATATAAGGTATGTGGATTCTGTATTTAAATGTGTATGTATGTACATGCATACAATTATTTTGTATATTTAAATTTAATTCCACTCTTCATTTCTGTGACAAGCATGCACATTGTTATTGTTGGATAGCAATATTCCATTATTAATTATATCATTTAGTAAATAATTTATTTTTACTTCTAGGGGGAGAGACCTCAGCATGCAAACCTTCGTCCGTCCGGCTTGCACCCTCTTTTTCTTTCAATGCTGCTGGTCTTCAGATGGCTGCTCCGATGCCTCATTCGCACCAGCAGTACAGTGACTGTCACCAGCAGAGTACAGACCAGTCTATCACTGTACTGCCATACAGTGACCAGACACAAGCACTCACTGCCAACCAGGTACTGGATACTCAGGGGTCCATACACATTATTGAATTCTCTTAGCTTGGCTGTTTTTAATTGATGTCTTTTTTTTTTTTTTTTTTCTTTTTCAAATTCAGAGGCACATGCCCCAGTGCTTTCGTGACCCAACTGCAGCTCCTCTGAGGAAGCTCTCCATTGACCTGATCAAAACCTACAAACACATAAATGAGGTAAATCCTTGTCTTGGATGTTTGATTGATTGCATATAGAAAACCTAGAAAGAACATTTGTCCTGAAGTGTTAATGTAATTGTACATTAGCTCCTGTTGTCTTGTTGGAGTCAGAACTCTTCTGTGATTAAAGGTGCTCTTCAGTTTTCAATACTACAGATTTAAGGAGCCATTTAAAGCGCCTCCCAAAAGTATTAAGTGTGCACTCATTGTTCAAGAGCAAGATTATTGCAGTCACATAACAATTTCGGTTATGTTTAATATAGAGATTTGCTGAATATTGCAGGATCTAATGGTGTCAGAAACCTCTCTGTGAAAGACATTTGCAACTACAATAATTTGTTGACGAGCTGACAGCAGTGACTACATCAGCTTGCACATCTGATACAGAAAATGTAGCAAACCAAATTTCATCAATTGTTTTAACAGCCCACTTGGTGTAGAATAAATAACCACATATTAATATGCTGTGAAGCTAGGATTTTAAGTATTTCAAGCATTCAAAGGTAAAAATACAATTCTACACATACTTATAAACCAGTGAAAATTTAGTATTAGTGTTTCCCAAGTGGATCCTTGAGAACTCAGTGGGTCCATATTTTGCGCTGTTCCAGTTCCCAACACACTCGATCAACCAAGGACTCTGCACCTGGTACAGTAGTACTAGGACCTGAGTAAAAATGTGGAATGCCAGAGGGTTCCTGAGGATTTCATTTGGAAACTGGTGTAATACATTTTCACAACATGCTGGCACTTGGATGTTATTTGTTTGTGGCTAGGCTGTTGCTTTATTAAAGAACTTGGCCATTTCACTCTGCCATTTCCTTTGGCTGCTCCCTGAGGGTAAAGTGGTCTCAACACACTTCATCCTCTAAATACATACTATTTTGCCTTCAGTAGGCAACATGAGAGAACTGCATAGCAACAAAAGTTATATACTCAAGTTGGATGTCAGGCATTGGCTCATATTGTCACTGAGTTTTACATATGCCACTTTCACACATTTATAGTTTTAGTCAAATGGTTTATGCATATGGACATAGGTAATTAAAAACTGTTTCATATTGTTTTACCTAACCTTTTAAAATAAAGTACACCTCTGTAGACTCTGTGAATTTTTTTTTTTTTTTTTTTTTTTTTTTTTTTTACTAAAGAGAAATTAAATGTTTTTGGTGCAGCAAGCAAAATATCCTGATGTCTTCATGTAACAAAAAGACTCCTCACTCCTGGCAGACAGTGATATTTGTTTGGGTAATTTCCATTTTGGAAACACAAGAAGGAAAACGGTTTCAGCACCACATTGAATTTAATTAATTAATTAATTTATTTATTTATTTATTTTTTGTACATTTACATTGAGATTAAGTTGATCTAATGAGCAAAAGGAAAATTATAATTCATTGCTTTTATGTACTTATTGGTTTTGGAAATATTACAGAACACAGAAACCTATTCATGAATACCTTGCTAATTAGCTGCCATGTTATAAGGTATGCTTAAACCACACAAAACTGATCTCTGACATGTAGCATACAATGTGATTAAACTATCTTCAGAATTCAAATATGCCAAAAATATTTTTTTCTTTAATCAGGTCTGACTTTATGACACAGGAAAACTAATTTTATTCTGTATTCAATGACTTCACTTTTTTTGAGGGGGGTACACTGTAGGTTGAGGGTTTTCTTTCTTTTTCCTTTGCTTACGTGTTTTTTCATGAATGTTTGTTTGTGTAGGTGTATTATGCAAAAAAGAAACGGCGGCATCAACAGGGTCAAGGGGAGGACTCCAGCCATAAAAAGGAGAGGAAAGTCTTCAATGATGGCTATGATGATGACAACTATGACTACATTGTCAAGAATGGAGAGAAGTGGATGGACCGTTATGAAATTGATTCTCTAATTGGAAAAGGGTCATTTGGACAGGTACAGCTGCTTAAATCCTGAGCATTTAAACCAGTGGTGGGCAAACTATGGCCTGCAGGTTTTATCCGGCCCTCTGAGTATTTACAAAATTATCCTAAAACTGCATTCATTTCACCTTTTTCAGTCAATATCCTGCATTCAGCTCATTCCACTAGATAAAGACTACTGACCTCTGCTAAAGCTGAGTTTATTAGGTCTCCAGATATTCATCACATTTACCATTAAGTTGAGTGCTACTACCCCTCTGGAGTCACTAATCACCCCGTCACACATCCACTTCTGTTGAAAGTGCAGCTTTAAATGCTGTATAGGTTTTGTTTAGGCTGCGATTCACCAAGCAGAATTTACAAAATTACATTCATGCATAAACGTTCACATAATTAAATGAGTCTGTTTGTATTCAAAAATTCATAATTTATTCATTAGGTTGAAACGTAAATAAAGATTTGAATGTGCTGACTCTGTTCGTCAGGAAAAGTGCAGCGGGGAGGGGGGGGGCTGAGTGGGTGAGCAAGGGAGAGTCTGACACACACACACACACACACAGGCAAAAAAGCATACCCACAACATTGTTCCCACTAAAACTGAATAAGGTAGGTAGGCAATCTTTACTTCTTAAGTTTCACATGTAATTTTTATTTATATATATATATATTGAACAAGTTAATGGCTTTACTGATTTCATTTTATTTTTTTGTCATTTATTTATTTGGGCTATGTTTTAGAAAAGCAGATCTAAAGGATCACTAGGTGGTATTTTTACCTTTAAAATTACAGCTTCACAATAATGGTGGTGATCCATAGACTGACCTGTTAATAGGGAGGATAGAACCTATAGAACCTTGCTGCTCTCGGCTCAGAACTGCAGAAACTGCACTATGAAGCTTTTGGAGGAGGGTAGGAAACCATTCCTACAAAATTCAGCACAGTGCTGTAAAAGTTAATTGCACTAGGGGGCGCCCAAGGAGCAGAAAAAAATCCCTCAAATCTTACCTAGTGTTTGAGTAAAAAAAAAAAAAAAACTCTTGTGCTGATGTCTACGTCACTTACGTACGTTACACTTACTACGGCAATTACACCACTAAACAAACCACTAGGGCTGAATTTCTTTGTTAATATTTTCTTAATATTTAAGAGTTAATATTTCTGGACTTTTGAACTATGTTCTTCCAACTACAGACCGATCACAGTCGTTGTGGTCTGTGTAGATACGATGAGTTACATATCTGGAGAGGTATCTACAATATGTTAAGCATGAGTCTTGTTACAAAATATATAAAAGGACATTAGAGCCATAATACTTTTGATACTTAAGTACATTTAAAGGTAAATACTTTTGTACTTTTACTCAAGTAGAGATCTACAACAAGGTAATATTTACCTTGAATATCTTTTTATATTACCTATTAAAAACTTTTACTCAAGTACAAGATTTGTGTACTTTGTCCACCACTGCAAAATACTACCCTCCCCCCTCCCCCTTGATTTCAGGAGAGTGCTGTAAAAAATGAATTACACTGTACAAATCTTGGGGGAGCCCAGGAGCATAAATACCAAAGCTTACATAGTTTACCTTTTAAAATCAAATGGCTGTCATGAATTGACATTTATTTTCTAGCATGGTGAGATGGATGGTGCTCCAAAGTCGTTATAATGGGTGATGTTAAACATACTGATTTTCTTGCAGGTTGTAAAAGCTTATGACCGTGCTGAACAGGAGTGGGTTGCGATCAAGATCATCAAGAACAAGAAGGCTTTTCTGAATCAAGCTCAGATTGAAGTGCGGCTTCTTGAACTTATGAACAAACATGACACAGAGATGAAGTACTATATAGGTAATTCATATTTCAGGCCCCTAGCAATATAGTGTGCAATGTTTGAGTTTATGTAAACATGGTGCATACACACTGGAAAGTGTTTGATTCTATTATTTACTCTACAAAAGTGATCACCTTTTGAAATCTGAACAAATGAAAGATCAACCAGCATAAATGCCAGCCTTAGGCTGCTTAAAATAATGCTGTATACGTCTCCACAGCCCCCAGTAGCAATAAAATGAAATTGTTTACTTACTTCATTAAGGTACAGCTGCGTGTTGGCTATGGTGGTACTCAGTACCTGAGGCTGTACACTGTCTGTAAGTGCATGTCTCCTGCATATACTTCTGTTGGGAGTATTTTCTGATGTGTTTCTTTTAGTTTATTGAAATAGCCTTCCTGCTGTTTTATTTTGGCGACTACTTATAAAAGTACATTATGGTAACAAATTCAGACAGGTAGAACAACTGAACAGAACACCTGGGTAAAGTGTGACACTCGTGTTTTAATTTGTAATCTGCATAAAACATTTGTATAATATCTCACATTTTGAAACCAAACCGTCAGCGCTGCTGCCAGGTTGGCTTAGACAGTACAGAGCAGCAGCACTATTGGTCGGGGATGCGAATTTGCGTGTCAGCATTTGCAGGCACACACCCTGTGTCCCTGCTTAATTAGGTAGTGAACCACTGTGGATACAGAATTAGGCAGTTTTAGTAACTTAAATGCGATAACTGAAACAGCTGTGGTCTCAGACAGACTTGTTGGCAACCACTGCTCTACAGTCTTCAAAGACTTCAGCACAAAACCTCTGGTATTTTATTTATTAATTAAAGTAGAAAATACGTATACATCAAATGACAATCATTGTGTAAGATACATTTCCTTCCAAACAACTTTTTGCCAAAAAAATTTGCATCTCAGTGTTTGGCAGTGTACACTACAGAAATGTATTTGTGTGTAGTATTTTATAATAAGTTCTGTTTAATTTTACAGGAAAATGTGTATTAATGGTAAAATCTGCAAAGTAAATTTAAGCATTTGTTCCTTTTGTGTATAGGTTTAGTGCCATTTGACAAATTTCTGTTCTGTTTTGTTATAAAAGGTATCAAGGAAGAGTGGTGTAGCTGGGCTGAAAAAGAGACAAAAGTGTTTTAAAGAAATAGTTATTAGATTTTACAGAAAAATATTCAGAGAAATACAGGTTTTTTTTTTATTTTATTTATTTATTTATTTTTTTATATATTAATGAAAACTTTTAACCTGCACTCTAGGGCTAAGAAATTATTTTTAAATTTAGAAATTTTAATTTTTAATTATTTTTATTATTGATAAACCACAACTGCAAGCTTTAAAGCTAAAAGCCAGTTTGGAGATCAGCTTGCCTGAATTATTATTATTTATTTATTTATTTATTTATTTATTTATTTATTTATTTATTAATTAATTAATTAAAAATAAAAGCATTTTCATTTTAGCGAAGCGTAAAGCCTTTCATTATCATGGAAAAAAGCTGCATTTATTTGGTAAACCTAGAGCCCATAAATATTGTGTAGAAACAATAAGAATATTGGAGAATATGACTTACTACTATTAAGCTTCAGTTACTTATATTCTTAACAAGCTGTTTTATTTGTTTACACTGCAGTTAATTTCTTCTTTCTTTCTGTTTCATGTCTATCTTAATTTTTAGTTCATCTGAAGCGGCATTTCATGTTCCGGAATCACCTTTGCTTAGTATTTGAAATGTTGTCATACAACTTGTATGACTTGTTACGAAATACAAACTTCAGAGGGGTTTCTTTGAACTTGACTCGGAAGTTTGCTCAGCAGTTGTGCACAGCACTGCTGTTTCTCGCCACCCCTGAGCTTAGCATCATCCACTGTGACCTCAAGCCAGAAAACATCTTGCTATGTAATCCCAAGAGAAGCGCCATTAAAATCGTGGACTTTGGGAGCTCTTGCCAACTGGGACAAAGGGTACAGTGGACCAACTTTTTAATCTCTGATGTGATGTGTGAGTTTGTTTGTAAATAACTTTGAAATATGGCCCCATTTTAATGTTTTTACTGCTGTTTTCTTAGATATATCAGTACATCCAGAGCAGATTTTATCGCTCCCCTGAAGTGCTGTTGGGAATGCCATATGATCTGGCCATAGACATGTGGTCACTAGGATGCATTCTAGTTGAGATGCATACTGGAGAGCCTTTGTTCAGTGGAGCCAATGAGGTAAAAACAGTGACAAAGGATGTATTCAACTTGCTAATTCGGTTCATGTTATTTACAGAAAATAAACCATTTCAATTCCATTGATAAGCCCTCTAACGTATTTCTTTGTTTGCAGGTGGACCAAATGAACAAAATTGTTGAAGTCCTTGGTATTCCACCCAATCACATAATGGACCTAGCACCAAAAGCCAGAAAGTTTTTTGAGAAGTTGTCAGATGGAACATGGAGTATAAAGAAGACCAAAGACGGAAAAAGGGTATGTATGCTGAATTCTAGGGCTGTCTCAAATAACCTTTTTAGGGCTTTTTAATTCAGTGAATGTTCAAAAATTCAGGGTGGTGGGGGTGAAGGGAGTTTGGTTCAGCAGTCTGTGTCCAATGCCAGTTTTAAAATCTCAGTCCTCAAGCTGTTTTGCCCCCTCTGTTAACAGTACAAACCTCCGGCTTCTCGAAAGCTCCATGCCATTCTGGGAGTGGAGGCTGGTGGACCAGGGGGTCGAAGGGCCGGGGAATCAGGCCATGCAGTAGCTGACTACTTGAAATTTAAGGACCTTGTACTCAGAATGCTGGACTATGACCCTAAGACGCGAATCCAGCCCTACTATGCCCTCCAGCACAGCTTCTTTAAGAAGACAGCAGATGAAGGAACAAATACAAGCAGTAGTGTTTCAACAAGTCCTGCACTTGAGCAGTCACAGTCCTCAGGGACCACTTCTAGTACGTCCTCAAGCTCAGGTAAATACCAAATATTCAGTTCAGATCATCTTACGCTGCAACTGGGTTTATATATTTAAGGAGCACTTCTGTAATGCAAAAGGTGTCAGTACTTTCTGTGTTATCATAACCTCAGGAGGATCATCTGGAACAAGCACCAGTGGCAGAGCAAGGTCTGATCCAACACACCACCATCGACACAGTGGGGGGCACTTTGGCACAGCAATGCCATCTATAGACTGTGACAACATTTGCCCACCGGTAAGCAGGCTTGGTTAAACATAGTAGAATAGATTGTACCAACTTATGTATAGTGCATTAAGTACATGACCAGCAGTAATGACATAGGAAGCAGCAATAAGGGTGTTACACAGGCCAAATCATAGAAGATAATGCTTTTAAATACTGCTGAGGTATTGGAGTAGCAATGCCCTGGCTATAAAGCTAACGTGGGATGTAGTATTGGGAATGAAGAAGTCTGGAGTCAAGGGTTTTTGGGTTTTAGCTAAACAACTAAAAACTTGCACTTGTATTGTCTTACTGTATATACCTTGTTATATGCCATGTGTACTCTTCTCTTGCAGACGAGACAGCCTTACCATCCCCCTGTAGTATGGGCTGGTGTTGGACCAGACCCTGTCACTGTAGAGACACATCCAGTCCAGGAGACCACCTTTCATGTGCCTCCCCAGCACCCTAAGGCATTGCATCCCCACCATCACCACCACCACCACCACCACGGACAAGTCATAACAGCTCACCCTCGACCTCGGCTCTACAACTCACCAACCAACAGCGCCTCCACGCAGGATTCTATGGAGGTTGTCCATGGTCATCTGTCCATGACATCCCTGTCTTCCTCTGCATCCTCTTCCTCCACATCTTCCTCTTCCACAGGAAACCACGGCAACCAGGCTTACCAGTTTCGCCAGGTTCGTCCCAGTGCCCTGGACTTCAGCCAAAATGGGAGCATGAATATGGGTTTGAGTGCCTTCTCAAATCCTCGCCAAGAGACTGGCATTGCTGGACATCCAACTTACCCCGTTGCCACAAATACTGGACCTGGTCACTTCATTACAGAGGGACATTTGGGTATGAGGCAAAGCATTGATAGGGAAGAGTCTCCAATGTCTGGAGTATGTGTTCAGCAGAGCTCAATGGCCAGTTCGTGACTAAATTGAACGTGTTTTTTTTGTTTGTTTGTTTTTTGTTTTTGTTTTTTTTAATAGGTGATGTTTTATTTATTTTTTTTTCCTATGTTTAAAAAGGTGCATAGAGAACAAAAGCTGCTCACTTTTTAGGGGAGATATCACTGAACCGCTACAATTGAAGAGTATTTAAACTATATATGTATTTCAAATATTTTTCCTGTTTCGGTTAATAGACACGTTATAATACTGCAAAATAACTATAGTGAAATGACATCCATGTGCAAGTTCACTCACTGCACATAGTATTTCCCATACATTGGGAGTGTTTTTTTTTTTTTTTTTTGCACCCCCCCCCCCATTTCTTCTGTTTGTGTCTCATTATTTTCTAATCATTTCAAAGCAGAGAGCTGCCACAACTAGCTGTATGTAAAGCAATGCAAAAACATTCATTACGTTCAAATGGTGAAACATTTTGCTTTTTTTTTTTTTTTTTTTTTTTTTAAGTCCCTTTTCCTTTGGATTGTTTGTTAATTTATTTACCCTTTTACGTGAAGCCTCTCAAAAGAGTTGTGTGTTTAACCTGTAGCGTGTCAAGGAAGCAGTACTTGCAGTGATATTTTGTGTTGTCTGTATTGTGTAACTCTTCAAGGGGAGGCACATAGAAGTGTCTCCAGCAGCGAGCACTTGGCCGCATTCGGGAGAAGCCTGTGCTGGGGCTTGCTGAGTCAGTACCTGTACTGCCCAGACCAGGAGCCCTCTGTATGAGGCAGCTTCAAGTGTCGCATTTGAGAAGGTGAAGATGCACTGAAGTGGGTCAGATCCAGAGTATTAGGGGCTGTTTTGAAGCGTCTTATTGGCCTTAAGATTTTTGGACTTTTGAATGACAAAGAGATAGTAACACTGAAATAAAGATGGCTTTCCTCTATTTTTAACATTTTAAATGGTCCTTAATTGTTTAGGGGAATACTGAATAGAGTAAAAAAAAAAAAAAAAGTAAAAGTTATTAAGAGGCCTTTATTTAAGGGACTTATAGGGACTCTTAATTACAGGGTCATGTGTCCTATACACGACTTCCTATAATTCTTTTTTTTTACCGAAGTGGAATTTCATAATGAAGGTAGTCACCCCTATATGAGATGCTTGATTCTATTTATTTTTTACTTCTTTTCATTTTGAGTACACGGTTTCCATTTGAAGACTGTCTTCAATTTGCCTCTTCAACTTTTAGTACAGAAATATGTGCTGAAATTTGTGACTGCCTTTTTCTCCTCTTGAATTATGCTGTGAATTTTACACTTTTTTTCCCCCTCTGTTTGTCTTTTATTATTTCTTTTTTTTATACCAAAGCGATTGTTTTTATAGTACTGGGTGTCTGTCACCAATAATGTAGCAGTTCACCTCTTCAACGCAAGGTTTATTAAAATATCGACTTTGTCCATATAAAGTCTGTCAACAACTATTGCAAAACTGGAACTTTTTTGCTGACCTTGGTACATTTTTAAGGTTGATTGAATTGCTTGTCACGTGGTTAAACTCCCACCCTCATCAAATGTTTTATTTACATTTTTTTTTAGTGTTTTTGGGTCAATTTTACTTTTTAATATACATCACGCAAGATGTCAGTCGGAGCATCACTTGGTGAGAAACTATCTGCACTGTCTGCTGCTCTGCAGGCTACAGAGCAGCTGAGTGATCTGTGACAGATTCAGAGAGTAGTGTTTGTTTTTTACTTCTAGTCAATCGGTGGGTAACGCTGCCTTTTCTACTTACTTTGAATAACATGCTAATTTCTATCTTTCTAAGTACCGAAGTAGCTACTCAAATCGAATATTCAGGCAGTCCAACTGTAGCTGCTTATCACCTTGAACTTGTTGTGTTTAGTGCTTGCTTCCCATATATCACACACGGGGAATCTAGAGATGACCCTGCTAGCACACGGTCACATGAGAATGCCTGGGCACCTGCATGTTTCAGAGAGTATTGATGGAATTTTTTTGGTTGTTTGTTTTTAACTCTTCACAGTCACATAAACGATTGCTGTCAACTGTGTATGAGTTCACCCAGACCTTGCTGTGTAACGTAGGTTATTAAGCATTCTCCCACCCACCATCACACTTGGCATTAGGTGTCAGCTAAGACCACCACCTTGCTTATTACCTCTTTGAATCTAGTCAGCAGGACACTGTCGTACTAGAAAGTGATGTTTTGTTTGCCATTTTGTTACTCCAAGGCATTGCTACCTTCTTATAAACTGAATCATGTTTGATACATTTGCATATCCCAGGAAGAGTAATGGTAATGAGGGGGGAATAGTGGTTTATCTACATGCTAGATTGCTTTTAAATGAGAAAAAAAATAATAGTTTTTATAAATACCATTTGGGTCAGGCTGGAGGGGGGGAAGGAGGCGGTTTGCTGAACTTGACGTAAAACATTCCAAACTAAAAAACTGAAAACATTTAAGAGACTTTAAGTGTGCATCTGTTTCAGCTGTTACTAAGTGACATCTGATTTAGTGTGGTTTTCATGAAATGCAGCCCCTTTTTAATAGTTGAAATAGAATTTATGTATATATTTATATTTTTTTAATAAAGGAAGTATAGAACTCACTACATTTACTCCTGCTGGCATACCAGTCACATTTGTCAGTTGTTTGGCTTATTGTTTCAAAGAGTAATTATTATTTTCCTCTGACTCGGATCACTGGTGCAGCATTTTAGAGAGCACTTTGAATGACACTAAAAGCTTAGGGCTCCTATTAGAGGACAAGGGAAATCTTGTATCTGAGGATTGCGTTCACAGGGTAAAAGTATGCATGTATATTCACAAGGGTTTTTGTTTGGTCGCCGTGTTTTCAGAGGAACATTTATGGTCACTGCAGCCTACGTTCACAGAACATCAGGCGGAGGAGGAGCTGATCTGGGATCTGACGGTATTTAATTGAAGAGAGAGAGTTGGGTTTAAATCAGCACTCCTGCACCCCCAAGAAGCTTTGTGTACCAAAGGCTCAGTGTCCTAGCCCCACTGCACCACAACTTTCACTGTTGAAATGTAGGTGTCCAGGATAGTGATGCGCTACATTTTCCTGAACTGTTTTGCTGTTAGGAAACACAGCCAGGGTGGGGTGTTCATGACGGAATTTTTTTTTCCACAGAACTTGAACGTCTCACATTTTAAAATTATTCTGCTGACATTTCAAACATTGTTTTTATGTATTTTCTTTCTTTTTTTAAAACATGCAACATGCACTATATAACTGAACAGCATGGGGAAAAAGGATGTGTCCACAGATTGTAAGAACTAGTCAAGACTTTGCTGTGTATATGAAAATGCCCTTTGTATTATATTCAGTCTTATGTATGATATATATAAAAGAACCTACTTGAAATTCTGACTTTTTCTTCATTTATGGCTGATGCTTCATTTGTCCAGTACATACAGAATAGCCTTACATTATAACCATCTTGTATGCTCTACATCCAAAAGCATAGCCCATAAAATACATTTACTTTTAGCTGCCCTCCTTTTCAAAATAAACACTCAGTGTAGCACAACACAGCATGTTTAATCTTCATAGAAAGGCATTGCCAATGAAACACCCTTTAGCAACTGCCCAAAGCCAGGAGTGGGATAGAGGGGAGGTGTATATACCATCCACCACTCTGGTCAGCACCACTGGGGTGAGTTGGAATGTTTATGATCCAGGACTAAACATCCAGCATCATGACCTGACCCAACTAACGCCAAATCTTCACAACACTGTTTCAACGCCTAGTGTAATGTTCCCTGAAGAGCAGTTGCTATTACTTGAAGCTTTCCATTTAACATTCTTAATTTTTGAAGATTTGCATTTAGATAAGTTCCGACACGCTTTTAGCTGTAAAAAATGTAGGCCCTTGGAAAACGATGGTACTGTTGTTTTTGTTACAAGTTGCATAATGAAGATAATGATCCTATCATGAAGTAGCAAGACAAGATTATGGGATATCATCTTACATAAATACATTTCAATATATCATAATATTACCATGACCCTGAAATGGATTAAGAGGCAAAGGAGATGATGATGATGATGATATAATATTTCATCATTATTAAGATGTGTGAAATGAACTAGATTCAAGTGACAGAAACCGGCTTCCGTAGTTTGTAAAGGGCTGCACAGGTCACAAAGGTCTGGCTCCCTAATGTAGAATTTCACTGACTGGTGACAGAGACATGAATCTCATTCAATAAATGTATATGTACAGTAGACGGCAGCCATGGCCTGGTAGTAAAAGAACTGGGCTTGCAACCAGAAAGTTGCCAGTTTGATCCCCAGCAGGTCATGACTGAGGTGCCCTTGATCAAGGCACTTAACCCCCAACTGCTCCCTGTGTGCCATATCTAGGTATGTGTGCCCTAGTGTTCATTTGTGTGTGTGTGTGTAAATGTGTTTTTCACTGTACAAATTTATGTGCGTGCAAGCACAGTGCCAATAAAGTGAATCTAATTTGACCATAGTAGAGTAGAGTAAAAGGAGTGTACACCAGGCTACAATATGTAAAGGTATAATATATCAGAGTACCAGAGTACTGGAGTAGAGTAAAGAAAGGTACACCAGTGTAGAATAGGATACTGGTAGGGTACCCCAAAGTACAGTATAATACAGATAGGATACCCCAAAGTACAACAGAGTACAGGAAGTTCTCTCAAAGTAGTGTACTGTAAAACAAGAGCAAAGAGAAACTAGGCAAGCCTAGTTTAGCTGGCTTTAGCCATATAGCCATTGTCACATAGGTTTTTTCTGGCATTTCAAAAACATTCATTCATTCATTCATTCATTCATTATCTGTAACCGCTTATCCAATTCAGGGTTGCGGTAGGTCCAGAGCCTACCTGGAATCATTGGGCACAAAGCAGGGAATACACCCTGGAGGGGGCGCCAGTCCTTCACAGGGCAACACAGACACACACACATTCACTCACACCTACGGACACTTTTGAGTCGCCAATCCACCTACCAACGTGTTTTTGGACTGTGGGAGGAAACCGGAGCACCCGGAGGAAACCCACGCGGACACGGGGAGAACACACCAACTCCTCACAGACAGTCAACGGGAGTGGGAATCGAACCCACAACCTCCAAGCCCCTGGAGCTGTGTGACTGCATAAAATGTTTAGAAATATGTTAATGGAAGGGCGGCACGGTGGCGCAGCAGGTAGTGTCGCAGTCACACAGCTGGGGTGGGGTGGTTGGATCATTCTTCATTCAAAAAGAAACCGGATGGAGATCATTTTCTGGCAGTGCTGTCTTTTATTATTCCTTGCCTCACCACAATACAGAAACCACACTCAGTCACTCTACTCTCTCACTTCCTCTCGCCTCTTACATCATGTGACTTCTTTCACTAATCACAAATCAGAATGAATATTTGTGATAATGAACAAAGAATAATTGTTCCCTTAAATATTTGGACTTAACGTCTGTCATAATAAAACCTTAAAATATAAAAGATAGAATATTTTAAAACTATAACATCTTTTCAGGCCATTATCCCAATTTAACTTACATTTCTTCAGTCTCACATAAGAAATGTTCTCGTTTCTCTGTATATAAATGAGCAGTACATCAACAATGAATTTCAGAACATAGTCCCTCAAGTAACTGGGTAACTTCACTTGGAATCAGCTTGGGCGAGTTGAAGAATCTGAACTTTGGCCCATAGTATCTATAGGGAAGGCAGGTGCCTGACTAACAGACGGTCACAGGAGTCAGCAATTAAAGCTTGGGATTGAAGTGTTTGAACTTGGTGCGTATGAGTCAGTGAAAAAGAAGGAGCCTGACTATCATCAGATACATCAAGGTTCCTGATGCGCCGAGAATTTTAATGTGTGAAGGGCAGAGCACCTGATAACGTGTTCAAGGGTGGGAGTTGAGGTTGCTTGGGTAAAACACATGCTGCTTTGTCACACCTTTCTGCAAGTACAGAAGAGAGTTAAGGCTTCAGTTGATTGTAATGGAGTATTTGAGAGTTATCAGATTTGTTCAAGAGATAGCAGATCCTTTATGTCACTCCAGTACTGCCATCATCAGAACCAAGGCTCTCCACTATCTCAAATGGACCTTTCCAGTGAGGGGTAAGTTAATGTCTAGCTTGGTACAGTCATTTAACCATACATGTCAGCAGGCATTCTAACTTCACGTTCATGAGTGAGGAAAAAAGGACTGAAGCCTGTTGTAGCATGAGGGCTGATGTTATAAGCCAAAGCTACTTTGTTGAGACCCACTAAGTTATTACTCCGACTTAAAAGGTTGTTGGAATAATAACTTAGCCAGTTGGTTGATAAGGGTTCTATTAATCCTCAACCATACCATCACATTGTGGATGATATGGGCTTGTTCTCGTTTTCTGAACACCAAGCAATTTACTGACTTATGAGATCAGATTCAAACTGACGGCCTTGATCAGTGCTTTCTGGAATGCCATGTTCCCGAACGTAGTTTTCAAAAAGACACTTTACTACTGTTGTAGAGCACTGATCTGGGATAGCATAGAGATTTACATACTTGGAAAAAAAATATTGAACAACATATCTGTTGCCACAGCTAGAGATGGGCAACTCAATGTCAGCAGCAACTTTTAGAGATGGTGTGGTAGCAAAAATTGTTTTGATAGGTGCCCTGTGATGAGGTGTAGGCCTTGGTCTAGCATCACATGGAGCACATCTTCTGCAACATTCACGGATGTCATGTGACATAAATGGCCAGTAACAAATCTTTTGTGCCCGCTTCAAGACTCTCTCCGCATGACTCTCTCCATGAAGCAGCTTGAGAATATTTTCTTGCAAAGCATTTGGTATAATTACTTGATGCAGTACTAACCCAGAGCACACCATTGTTAAAAGTCACCATTGTTAAAATATCACCCTGTGATATTCTTGCCAAAATATTCTAACAGCGAGCAAGGTGATCTGCTCAGTGAGTCTACTAAAATCAGGGCGACTTGACAGGGCATTAGCATTTCTGTGACTTCATCCATCTCTGTAAAGAACATTCATTCATTCATTATCTGTAACCGCTTATCCAATTCAGGGTTGCGGTGGGTCCAGAGCCTACCTGGAATCATTGGGCGCAAGGCGGGAATACACCCTGGAGGGGGCACCAGTCCTTCACAGGGCAACACAGACACACACACACATTCACTCACACACCTACGGACACTTTTGAGTCGGCAATAATAATAATCCAATAATAATAATAATAATTTCTATTAAATTGAATTATTTGCCTTTTGTCAATAGAAGCTTTTTTTTTTTTTTTGCTAAACCTGATACCAATTTCATGTTTTTTTCTACAGGTGTATTGGCTATGACTCCAGAAGTGTATAAAGCTATTTAGGTTAGAAGGTTGGTTTATTCAGTAAAAAAAAAAAAAAAAAAACAGTTCAGATCTGTTACCGGCTTGCTGCAGCTTGTCCTGATGGGAAACTAGTGTGGCTATGGAACTACGCACTATGGACAGAGTTTATAGCTCTTTTACTGCGACTGGTGCCACATGTTGTCTAAAAGGGCTCACTATAAAGGACTTTAACACTAAAGTAAATGTTTTACACTGAATGTTGTGTATAACGTGAGTGTTATTTCTCATAGTCAACAGTGAGGAAGGTCCTCTGCCTTCATTGCTATGCTGTTGGTCATTATAACAAGCCCCTCTCCGCTGATGTCCCCCCTCCCACACTAGATCAGGGCCAAAATTCTGAAACTGAAAAACAAGGATCCGAAAGTGGGAAAAAAATTATCTGAAAGTAAAAATAAGATCTGTAACAAAAAAAAAGATATGAAAAAGTGAGAAAGATATGAAAAAGATATGAAATCAGTGCTCATTACGAGCTTACACATTGAAAGACTGCTAAGGCTCTTTGTGATTTGATCACAGTAATCCTTTGTATGTGAAATATGAATATTGAAATATGGCTGAATTGGACGCCATGATGGAAATAATAAAGTTACAGTGAAAGGTGGAGGAGAAATGAATGGACTTAGCAAGCTGTACAAGAAGAGAGAATATACACATCTATGGTGTACCAGAGACAGCAGAGTGAAACTTTTCAACAATGAGTGATTTTGTAGAGACGTTACTGCTGGAAGGCTTGGCGTTAACCCAAAAGGAGCTTGACATTCACATCGAACAGGCGCATTGCTCTCTAGGTCCTCCACCCCCTGGAGACTCTCCCCCGAGATCCATTATAGTGAAATTCCTCAGCTTCAAAACCAAAGAACTTCTGCTTCGCAAGGCATGGCAGAAAAGAGGATTTACTTCGAACGACAGTCAAGTGAATCTGGATCATGACTACCCCCCAAATTCTAAAAAAACCTAGAGAATACGCAGAGGTGCGCAGGATTCAGAAAGAACAGCAGATCCCCTTTCAGACCCTCTTTCCCACTCGGCTGAGGGTGAAATACACAGACGAAACAAAAATCTACAATTTGGTGATGGAAGCCACATGGCACAGTGTCTTTCAAGAGACGACACTGGAAAAACTAAAGCAGCTGACCTGGACCAAGGTCGGCAGAGGACCAGGGAACAGCACAGCAGACAAGAAGCAGGGAAATCACTAAAACTTCTTTCGTATAAGCTTAGAAAACAACAAGCGGAGAGGACTATACACAATATAAAGAACCCTTTGAATGGTCAAATAGAAACAGATCAGGGGAAGATTCAAAAATGCTTTCAGAATTATTATAAGACACTATACTCTCAACCACATGTAGGAAACAATCAGGATATCAATACATTCCTGTCTGAATTAGAATTATCAACGGTGACAGAGGAACAAAACATAATGCTACTATCCAAAATAACTAAAGAAGAAATACACTCAGCAATTAAAAGATTAAAGGGAGGGAAAGTAGCAGGGGCAGATGGATTTGGCCCAGAATGGTACAAAATAATGCAAGACTATTTAACCCCTACTTTGTTGAAAATATTTAATTGAGTAATGGAAAAGAAAATTGTCCCTCCCTCGTGGAGGGAACCAAAAATCTCTATCATTCCTAAAGAAGGAAAAGATCAACTAGAATGCAGCAAATATCGCCCCATTAGTGTATTAAATATTGATTTAAATTTAAATTGTTCACCTCCATCATTTCAAAGAGTTAATCCTACCCGAGTTAATACATAATGATCAAATCGGGCTTCATAAAACAGCGACAGACTCAGGATATATTATATTATTAGGAAATATTAGGAAAGTTTTACATATAATGAGACATGTGGATAAACAAAACTTAGAGACCCTAATGTTAGGTTTAGACACTGAAAAAGCTTTTGCTTCTGTGAGGTGGTCCTTTAAAGTGCTTAAAAGTTTTGTTTTTGATAAATCTATTATCAACATTATGATATATATATATATATATCTAATAATATATATAACAGACCCACAGCTAAGATCAAAATTAACGGAGACCTCACTGAATCATTCATATTGGAACGGGGGACAGGGTTGTTGCATTTCGCCGCTCCTCTTTGCCTTGTTTATAGAACCGTTAAGCCAATGGATTATACAGAGGCATGATATAATCGAAGTAAAAATGACAGGAGGGGAACAAAAATTGGCACTTTTTGCTGATGACCTACTATTAATCTAACCCCACACAGACTCTACCTAAAATCATGAAATTACTATCAGAATACAGCTCCTTTTCAGGGTATAAGGTTGACGTAAACAAAACGCATGTGCTACCTCTAAATTATGACCCACCAATTGAAATCAGGGATTGCTATAAATGGAATTGGGAAGCAGACAGTATAATTTATTTAGAGGTGGTAATACATCATGACTTCACTAAAATGTTTGATGGCCCCCTAAATGTATCCATAAAATCGGACATACAAAGATGGAATGGCAGACCTTTATTAGACATACATTCTAGGATTGAATCAATAAGATTAAATATCCTTCCCCTAATGTTGTTTTTATTTCAATCCTTACCAATCCCCATACCCCACAATCAGTTTGTTGAATGGGACAGGCTGTTGTCAAAATACAGTTGGAAAGGGAAAAAAGCTAGAATCAAATAGAAAACATTACAATTAAAGAAAGATAAAGGACATTGAGGCCTTCCTTGTCTATGAGAATATTACTCTGTAGCTCAACTGAGACTATTAATATGTTTGTGCTGTCCAGATTACATGGCTGGTTGGAAAGACGTGGAGGGGACAACTGTTAAAGCAAGACCAATTAAAGCCTTATTAGCTGACACAAAATTCTAAAATAAAATAGAATGAGGCAATTAGAATTTGCAGTTTGGAAAATGCCTCCAAAATTTTGAGGTGGTGTGCTTACAATTCAGACTTTACCCCAAATCAATATGATGTTAGATTCAAGAACTGGATTAAAAAAGACCTAATTAATTACTAATCATTTGTCCATAAGGGGGCACTCCAATGTTTTGAAACCTTGAAAGGAAAATATGATTTAAGCTCAGACAATTTCTTTACATATCTACAGGTCAGAAATTATTTTAATCAGGACCTATAAGTGAAAGGACCTAGGATTTGTGGAAACATTTATAATAATAACAAAACAGAAGTGCACAGTAAAATAATTTCCAGATTAACAGCATCCTGAGATGTAAAAAAAGAGAACAATATCTATGTTAAAAGGAAGTGGGAAAAAGAAGATAACTTGACAGTTACAGAGGAAGGTTGGGATCACATATGTGAGATACAGTGGGATACAACAAGATCAAATGTTTGGAGTGAATTTTGTTGGAAAAGAAATATGAGGTACTTTATTACCCCGGTTCAGAAAAGTTATCAGGGAATGGGGGATACTTGGTGGAGATGTGGTGTGTGTGTGTAAGCGGGGGTGAGGAGGCAAACCATTTCCATATTTTTTGGGACTGTTAAGTCATCCACCAGTATTGGTCTCAAATTCATGATCATATACAGAATTTCTTTTCATATATTTTTCCTTTAAGCTTTAAAAACATGTTTTTTAATGTATCAGGGGATAAACTGAATCTGATTGATAAAAAACTGTTGTTCATCCTACTGGCAGCAAGTAAAAAAATGCTTCTGAGGAGATGGCTCAAACCTGAACCACCAACAACTGAAGAGTGGATAAATGTTGTGCAAGAGATCTACACAAATGAAAAACTGTCTTTCTCTCGAAAAGTACAGAGAGATATCTTCTTTAAAATATGGTTCAAATGGACAGAATATGTCAAACCAGTTAGATCTAATTTTAAATAAAGCTGGCTGCTCCTTGAATAGTCCACCAATTTGTACAATCATGTCAATGATGTGTTTAAAATGAGATCTCCCTAACACCTAAGTTCTAATGTTTTTTTCCCCCTAGTTAAAAGTTCAAAATGTAAAAGCAAAAGCAAGTAAACTCTCATGTTATTCTAATAGTATGTGTTTTCTCAATAAAACAAAGAAAATGAAAATAAATTATAAAATCTACAGTACATTAGAATTCAAATAGGGTACCCCAAAGTATAGTGCAGGTAGGGTACACCAGAACACAGTATAATACATGTAGGATACATCAGAGTACAGTAGAGTACAGGTAGGGTACCCCAAAGTACAGTACAGGTTGGGTACACCAGCGCACAGTAGAGAAGACAGAGTACATCAGAGTACAGTATAATACAGATATGGTACCTCAGTACAGTAGAGTACAGGTAGGTACATGTACTTTTTTAATCCTTAACATTTGCGATATGAACAGATACATGTGAGGATGGTTTCCTCATTTCCTTGCAATTCTCTGTTTTATCACACATTGCCACTAATTTGTACCTTCTCCACAATGTTTTATGTGTATACACTCTGTTAAACTTTATTTAAATGTACAATCCTTTTTACACCAAATTTATAAGGGGTTACAGATAATGAATGAATGAATCCTAGTTTCTACATGAGATGTTGCTCAAACACATTACAGACACTCTCTCTATGCATACACATCCTTTGTTAATGATGTCCCTGGTCCCACTAAACAAAAGCAGACAATGCAGGACCAGCATCGGGGTAAAAGGTGAGTGATTGAGGGTCAGGGCAGCTGAACTGAATATACGTGCAGGCCTGTAGCACTAGTCAACTCATTATACTTAAATTAGTAAGTCAAGTATATTTCACCAATCTCTGTTGTAACAGCCTGAAGCAGAAGTGGTATTACTTCATGCATATACTTCCCTGTAATGTTTCATTTCCTTTATATGTTCGCAACCCAGATGAATAGCACCTCATGATAAGACATGAGCAGAAGTTAAACGAATTAGACATTATGACCCTATCTGGTATCCATGGTGTCAGAAACAGTATAAAAGCCCAAAAAAATGAAGGATTCTCAAAAATGGTCTTATCAACATCTTGACACCATTTGGTGTGATGCACTGTCACAGTTTAAATGAACAATCACTTATTTTCCTATACATCTCCATGTTAAACCATTAAGTGATTTTATTTTGCCCCTTCCAGGGACTGTATATGAATATCACCCACCTCTAGTGTGATGTAATATTTTGGTGAAACTTATGTCGTATGAAGTTCATGATACAACAGGGATCCTGGATATATGTTTATATGACTAAAAGAATATATCATTTACACAATGACCAAAATACCAGATTCTGTGTGTTTTAAGGCATTCCGCACAAACACATCTGAAATATTCATATACATTTTATTTCTGTATGTTGCTTAGGTGAAAATATTTGAAAAAGGTAAGAAATGTGTCATTCAGCACTGTCATGACTGGCAGGATGGCAATGGGTGTGTGGAAAGTTTGTTATTGCATAATGAATATTCATAGTTGCAGATTTCAGTTCACTATGGTATGTATATTCATGCCACCGAATATATATAAATGGAAAAAAATGTTTGTACTGTAGTATTTTAAGTGACCTTTTTGTTTTGTATTCTTCAATCATGTGTGAAGACTGGAAGACTAGAAATATTCCAGTCCACTGTAAGTGCTGTAAGAACTTGTATGGGGCAAATCTAACTGTTCAGAAAGTTCCATCTTGAAAAGGCAGCCTTTTATGACGTTTATTATATCAGCAGTGTTTATGATTGAATATGATATATTCAAAAAAATATATTTCAATCACAAATATTTTACATATAGTTCATTATTTGACAATATATCAAGCAACTGCATCTCGTTAATCCTCTACGGTAATAATATAAATAAATGCTAAAGAACCAGTCATTTATTTTTACGTTCATAGAATAGAAAATAATATATTTGAAAGTGAGTTGCAATCCCTAAACCAGCCAGTTGTTTTGTCCTTAAATCAGATGCCATTCAAGTTCGAAAGTTTAGCAATGACTACAATTCAGGAGAAAATCTGCACACACAAAAAAAAATAAAAATACCCATAAGCATCCCAAAACTTCTTCCAAATAGTATGTAAATTATATCCAGCAAACACACTTAAATGGCAATATCTATTAAAAATTCCCATGTAATCTTCTACCCAGTGTGGTTCAAGGATGGACTGAAGTCATGATTTGAATAATGTTGGATAATTTCCAGATGATAAAATGTCCTAGATTTCAACAACTGACATTGACTGCAAGATATTTCCTCCTTATGAAACTGTAGAGGAGGGGTTTTGTGCTCATATAAAAGAGTTACTGCCTGGGCTTATTTCAGTTTTGTAGCCATGGCCAAAATATTTGCATTGGTGTTTCTGCTCCTCATTACACTGGGGATGATTTCAGGAATCAGACTGGACGGAAATGGATACACTGACATTATTATAGCCATCAATCCAGCTGTGCCTGACAATGAAGCCCTTATCGATCAAATTAAGGTATTTATTAACATACATACCAGTAACATTATACATATCATAGTAAAGATTAAATATTTCAGTATGATATTTTAATAGTTTTGATATGTTTGAAAAATTTCTGTGGTTAATTTAATCTATGTTAATTTCAAAAATATTAAGCAAAGTGTCAATTTAAATAATTTCAACTTATGTTTTAAATAATCATAGTTTAAAATTATGTCAGAGCTTAGTTAAATACATAGAGGCATAGCCCTCGAGTCAAAAATGTGTACACACCCATAATGGGATTTTTTTTTCTAACATGCTCATGCATCTTAATTAAAACAGATATAGTTAATAACACCACTGCCCTCCAAAATACAGGCAGTGCAACTGCCAAATTAGGCTAAATGCCATAAATGTAATATGTAGAGTAGGTAGTTCATCTAATGTGACTCCTAATGAAGCTGAGATGATAAAGCACTACCAAACAACAATATGATTATTGTCAAGAATCTTAATATTTATTAAAAAAAAAAAATAAAATGCACAAGTTCAGCAGTGAGCACATGAGCCTAAAAGTACCATGCTTACTGTTAGGTATGGGCTATAAATTCTGACAGCATTTTGCAGTGGAGCAGTGAAACTGTATTCACTGGGTTGATGGAGCACCATACATTACCTTTTGTATACGTTACAGTGACTTATGTGACCAAGAACCAACCATCCCACATCAGTTCCTGAAATGTTCTCTTGGATCCTCATGGAAATGATCCAACATCTAGTGTAATAAACTTTCCTGAAGACAGGCTCTTTTACTGCAGCAAAGGGGAATACTTCCTATAAATAACATCCTCCATGTGTTGGAGAAGACTTTAGACCATTATGTGTAAATACATTTCTAATATTAGTGATCTACCAGAATTCACATTTATGTCCATTTATGTCATATTTGGGCCAAATATTTCTTGCTATCTGTGAATTGAGAACTACAACAGTCAGAATAATGAAAGCTAAAATTCAAGATTTTTTAAAAAATAAATAAATAAATATTAGTGCCTTCATTCAGTAGTAACCAAGATGAAGCTTAGATCACTTTGGTCCTTTATAGCAACTTTAAGAGTGAAGGTTGACTAATATGAAACCCAGATTTGCTTTGTCATCTGGCTTATTTTACATGTCACATAATTATATTATCCTATGAGAAACTGCATAAAGGTCACAGGGCATGAGGGGACCTCAAAAGAAAAAAAAGGAAAACACTCAAAGTTTAGAGAATAATATTTTACTTGCTACTCGCACTTACTTACTTCCTCATGTCTTACAATCAGATGTTCACTCTCCTCACATCACTGCCGAAGTTAGGGTTCTCCTTCAAGTGTGTTATCTAAGGGCATTTAGCAGCATTTTCTAAAATGCAGTAGCATATCATGTGACTTAGAGGAACAAAATCCTAGCCTTTATTATTCCAGTCTTGTTAGCTTTGTGTGATGGGAGTACTGGATGATCGGTTTATTATAAAACATCAATTACAGACTCTGTTAAACAATTAATCTGTAATAATTTTTTTTCCAATAATGATAGTGATTACACTTACTGATACAATGATTTCTGATTATTGCTGAATTTCTTTTCCCAGGGAATGATTACTAGTGGATCAGAATATCTGTTTCAAGCCTTGGACAAGAAAGTGTACATCAAGGAAGTGAAAATACTAGTGCCACCTAAGTGGAAAGGGACATATGAAAGAGCAAGGAGAGAAACATATGATAAGGTATGAAATGTGCTCCATTTTTCTTGACATATACACATAGCACGAAGTGCAGTGGGACACAATCTCTGCCTAAAATCCTCACACAACAGTGAGTCTTGCTGATCACAGGGAACCTAGGGAGAGTGAGAGTTGCATTTCCTCCAAATATGTGAAGTCAACCCATTGCTTCTTTTCAAACTGCTGATAATGCAACATAATTTAACCAGTTAATGTACTGGAGAGATAGGGGAATTAGGGTTTGTAGTTAGACCACAGTGAAACATTGGACATTTTGGAACACAAAGTAGAACAGTATGGCAAGAATGCCAGTCTACCACAAACATTCTCAAGTTACACAACCCCTTACACATTAAATGTGGCTAAACATGTTGAAATAACTGAAAGTAAAAGACCACAGTTCAAAAGGCAACATTCAAATGAGAATCTATTTATTTATTTATTTTTTTTTATTTGAAAACTGTCACTGCAGTGGTACCCTCAAGAGTACATGATCTGTACCTTTCATTAGGAGACATATTCTATTATAATTGTAGTTTTTTTTTTAATTGTGTTGATTTCATATGGCCCATTTCACCTTCAGGACTGATATTTTCTCCAAAACATGGAAAGAGTTTGTATACATTCACAAGGGGTGTTGCAGCAGGTTCGGATTTTCATCCGTCCTTTTGGCTTTGCACTCTCGCTGGCACTCAGTGCTGCTGCACTGACACTGAACTGGAGAACTCTCATTTTTAGTAAAGTGCGCACTATAACTTGATTGGTGGGGTTACTTGCTTCTTTCGTTTTTTGCATGCATTACACAAAAGTAACAGATTTCTCATATTTCTCATAATTCTTCTCATAATTTAATGGAGTAAAAAGTATGATATTTGGGTTTGAAATGTAGTGAAGTTAACGCTCTCCAATACATTCCCCATCACGCACAAACAGTACTTCATTATAACTAACAACAACATGTAAGGGATTAAGGCCTTCAGGAATTTGCTATCGAATAAACAAGCTAATATGCTTAGCACCTAAAACCCTCAGTGATTTTTAAAAAAAATATATTAGTATTGTGTGTTTCATGTGTTTCCATTATAGGCCAACATAATCATCGATTACCCAAACCCAGCATTTGGTAATGAGCCATACACTAAACAGCTAAAAGGTTGCGGAGAAGAAAGTGAATACATTCACTTCACCCAAGAATTCCTCTTGAATGACAATCTTCTTAAAGTATATGGGCCTAGAGGTAAGAGCTTAAAGAATCAGAAGGGGGTAACCACCAATGGCTCTGGTGACAGTGCTCTAATAGGTTACCAATCAAAAAGCTTGATTGGTTAACACACACTTCACAGAGATTTTCAAATACTGTGAAATATACTAGTGAAGCTCTGCCTAGATCCTCATGTTTACCTGCTCTGATTGCCAAGAATGCCTTTAGAAGTAGTATCACAATATTTCAGGGATATTTTGGAGTTTAGATTCTTGGCGACATTACAAAACACTGAAAAATATTTTTATTAATTTAAGAAGACACTTTTGCAACAAAACATATTTTATACACACATATTTGTGTGTGCAGAGCCTACCCGGAATCACTGGGCGGGATCATGCCCTGCATAGGTGACACAGACTCTCACATTCACTCACACCTATGGACACTGAGTCCTCAATCCACCTACAAACGTGTATTTTGGACCCCTGGAGGAAACCTCCATTGAAACAAAACAAAATACTGAAATGTTTATACACTTCTAACAAACTCTAGCAGAACAAAATCTACAGTAAAAAAGAAAATTATATTGCATATTTTTCTTTCAAAAATATTTCTGGCAGTCAGAGCAGGGAAACCATGGGGGACTATGTGGAGCTTTATGGGCGGTATTTGAAAATCTCCACCTAATGTGTGCTAACAAATCACATTCATCCCTACCTGCTGGCTGGCAACCAATTAAAGCAGCACCGCCTACAGAACCATTTTGAGTAGTGTTTTTGCGCACAAGCTTAACCAAAAGTTTTAAAGTGCCTAAAAGATATCCAAAATACAAGTTCAGCATGATCAAGATGGAAAGGAAATTCCAAATATATACAAGGATGAAGTCACAGACTCATGATTTTTTCTGTCTTTAAATGTATTCTGTTCTCAGGAAGGGTTTTTGTGCATGAATGGGCTCACCTCAGATGGGGAGTATTTGATGAATATAATGAGAAACAGCCATTCTACATTTCATCTACCCAGGAGATACAACCCACAAGGTCATATCAGCTTCTTACATTAGAATTCCTCATGAAAAAAAGCAAATATCAGATATTTTATAACATTGATACATTTAAACATATTTAATAAATTCTTGTGTTACTTTTTACTTCAGGTGTACAACAGCGATAACTGGCCAGTGGTATGAACTGATGGATAGAGATACTCTGTCTTGCCGTGAAGATAAAAATGGCTTACCCACTAAGGAATGCCAATTCTTTCCAGACAAAAATCAAAAAACAAATGCATCAATAATGTTTATGCAAAGCTTGGACTCTGTAAGTGTTTATTTTTTTTATATATAAAAATGCTGTGCATATTTGGCTGCTGCTTCTCGCCAGTGTGTGTGGCTTGAATGTTGCGTGTTGGTTGTAAAGCATTCTAAGGTTTCTACAAATGGTACTATATGGGTGTAACGTTCAATAAATAAATAAATAGTTAATTTATTTCAGCAATTCACTTCAAAATGTGAAATTCTAATATATATTCATTAAAAATAGAGTGATCTATTTCAAGCATTTTTTTTCTTTTCATGTTGGTGATTATAGCTTACAGCCAATGAAAACCCAAAAGTCATTATCTAAAAAAATTAGAATAAACAACACAAAACACCTGCAAAAGTTTCCTAAGCCTTTTAAATGGCCCCTTGGTCTGGTTCAGTAGGCTACAAAATCAAGGGGAAGATTGCTGACTGGACAGATGTCCAGAAGGCATTCACTGATACCCTCCTGCTGTATCCAGCATATTAATGGAAAGTTGAGTGGGAGTTTTGACTATTGAAGAGCAGGGTGAAAGGGTGCAAAAAGTATGCAGAACAGATGGACAACAGTTTATAATTGTAGAACTACAAAAGTTCTACTGTGTGGACAGTGGAACTGAGAGAATGGGCAGTGAGTGTAGACACAAGGAGATGGTCATAATGTTATAGTTGATCAGTGTAATATACTACATATTTTTTATTTTCCAGGTAAAAGCGTTTTGTGATGAAAGTGAGCACAACACTGAAGCTCCAAACTTGCAGAACCAGAAATGTGATGGTAAAGCTACACGTACAGTGATTTTTCAAGATTCCGTAGACAGGGATGTTCTTAAAACTTTAAGCCCTCTACAATCCCCGCCACCACCCCCATTGTTCAAGGTCGTCCAGAGAGGTGGTCGAGTTGTCTGTCTCATCCTTGATGTCTCTGGAAGCATGCAGGTAGACAGCACTACATTAAAACCTTACTAAAAAAAAAATCCTCACACCAAATGTTCCTACACCTAGTGTGAAGCCTTCCTGAAAGAGAATATTTTTTTTTTACTTAATGTAAGATTTTTTTTACTAATGTAATATTTGTACAGTAAAATAACAGCTTCAAAATATTTGTGAAGGTTCACTGACTCGTAACGGGGAGAATAGAGTTTCTCCCGTTTTCTCGCCGTAAAAGTACAAATACCGCCGCCTTTTACGCCGTTAAAATACCAAGGTTCAAATCGCCGTAAAAAATGCTGTTTGGAACCTCAAGGACACCGTGTTTTACGCCGTTTCAAAGCCAAACCGACGGCGTTAAAAGCAGCGTTTATAAATTAAGGCAATGAGCTCCACCTGCCGATCCTGAAAGCCAATCAATTTGAACTCCATTTGTCCAATCACTGACAGAAGATCAGACCAACTCAGATCACTACAGAGCTCATTCATCTGCTCATAAATATTGTCTGGATGGAGTTTATTATAAAAAAAAAAAGTAAAAATATGCATTTAATATTTCTCTTATCAATAACTTGCATTTTAGTATTTTAGATTAAAAAATATAAATTTTTTTCTATTTCTTGAGCTTGAGTTTAAAAACAAAACAAAAACAAAAGCAAAAAAAACTCACAACTACAAATATTTATAAGTGGCTTTTTAAATAATCCCTTGGGCTGTGTATGTCAGCTACGTTTTGACTAGTCTTGTTACAAAAATTATAATAGCATGGGGCGGCACGGTGGCACAGCAGGTAGTGTCGCAGTCACACAGCTCCAGGGGCCTGGAGGTTGTGGGTTCCATTCCCGCTCCGGGTGACTGTCTGTGAGGAGTTGGTGTGTTCTCCCCGTGTCCGCGTGCGTTTCCTCTGGGTGCTCCGGTTTCCTCCCACAGTCCAAAAACACACGTTGCAGGTGGATTGGTGACTCGAAAGTGTCCGTAGGTGTGAGTGAATGTGTGTGTGTGTCTGTGAAGGACTGGCGTCCCCTCCAGGGTGTATTCCCGCCTTGCGCCCGATGATTCCAGGTAGGCTCTGGACCCCCCGCGACCCTAAATTGGATAAGCGGTTACAGATAATGAATGGATGGATACTTTTATACTTTTACATAAGAGGAGATCAAATCAGGTACTTCTACTTTTACTGGAGTAACATTTTACACTGAGTATCTGTACTTTAACTCAAGTACATGGTTGGTGTACTTTATCCATCACTGCATATAATGCATTATGAATACAGGAATCATAGCTTTCAGTAACAGTGCAAAACTTTATGGTAAATTAAAAAAAAAGCTGGAATTTTTTCAAATCGGCACATTACAAAGCTAAAACCCAGAAGGTCAAAAGCAGCTCTGACCTATAGAGTTTCTGACATTATGGATAAATAATTAACTAAAAAAATTAAAACATTTATTAATAATGACATGTGAAGTACATTTTCATGAATCTGTTATAATTTCAAAGTAATTGAATACACAAGTGCACCAACTGAAAACTCCTGCTCACCTCACTTTGCCTGGACTTGTGATGCTCGCTGTCATATTTACTTGTGTTCTACACATTAGTGTAGTTCTGAGTCTGATTAGCTGTAGTATGCATGTAACTGGAGGTTTTGTCAGATTGCTCAGTAGTGTCCACATATAACTGCTTTATCTCAGTCTTAATATTCAGAATTATAATCAGAATTAATTAATTGGCACTGGTTTAGATCTTTACATGTAAACACAGGCACATACAGACCTTGATTTTGTATTTTTATTTGTAAAAAAAAAAAAGGTCATATAATTTTACGACATTCTGTAACAACTGTATAAAATGTGCCAATGAAAAGAAAATACAATTAAAAATATTTTGTGTTGTTAATTAGAGAACAAATTGTCAAACAAACAATCATTATAATTTTGTTTATAGGGGGAGAGAATACTTCGCCTACAGCAAGCTGCTACACTTTTCCTGAGTGACATTGTGGAGGAGGGAGCGTATGTGGGCATAGTCAAGTTCAGTACTGATGCAAGCATTATAAGCCCCTTAACCAAAATACAGGGTAAAGCCTCAAGAGACAGTTTAATTAGGAACCTTCCACCAAGAGCAGATGGATCAACAAATATGTGTAACGGACTAAAACGTGGTTTTGAGGCAAGACTTGATTTATTGTTTATTTTTCTTTTTTACAGTAATTCTTACTTTTGTATTGAACTCTTAATAATGAATGTGATACAAAAGATTCTTTGGGCGATGTCATAGAAGAGCCACTTTCGGTTCCATAAAGATCCATTTTGCCAATAAGTTTAAATGGTTGAAGGAACTTAAGACCATGTGATGAATTTTTAAACCATTTTAAAGTTTCTTTACACTCACAAATCTCAAACAACAGGGTTCTTTATGGAACCAAATCTGGTTCTTTTATGGCATCACTCCTTTGTAGCAGATTTATTTTTAAACATTGCTCTGTAATTTGGGATCTTCCATTAGAATTAGAATAACATTTTAACATTTATTCTAGACATAATTCATCCATAAAATTCTGTTTACCGTGTATTTCAGGTACTTCAGCAAGACGATAAAAGTGCAGTAGGAGATAATGTGATTTTTCTCACAGATGGGGAAGCCACAGACAACATTCAGGATTGTTTGCAGTTAGCTGTGGACAGTGGTGCTATTATTAACACTATAGCCTTTAGTCAGAGTGCCTCTAATGTGCTGATCACCATGGCAAATCAGACAGGTAAGATGTCAGTGACATGATGTACAATCACTGGATTAATAACACCTACTTTGTATCTACATTCATTGTCCATTTTATCAGTTCAACTGACCATAAAGGAGCATGTTGTAGTTCTACAATTTTAGACTGTATTTCATCTGTTTCTCTGCATACTGTCTTATCCCCATTTCACCCTGTTCTTGAATGATCATTCAGGATTGGTCCTGACCACTGAAGAGCAGGATGAAATTGGGATAATGTATGCAGAGAAGCAGGTAGACTACAGTAACAGTAAAACTACAAAGTGCTCTTGTATAATCAGTGGAGCTGATAAAATGGACAATGTGTGTAGATGCAAGGTAGATGTTCCTAATCCAGGGATCATTCAGTGGACTGCACAGGTTATAAATTTGCCTCTAGAACTGCAAGTAAACTACTTAAAATTTTAATTCCTATTGTTAGATGGAAAGTTCATCATAGCTGTTCAGAATTTGCTTTCCAACCAACTTGTGGATGCCTTTTCTTCATTTACAACGTCAGATGGGGATCTCACCAAACAGACCATCCAGGTGAGCAATTCATACAGTAAATGAACTGAGAGTATATTCATTGTGAGCCAACACATGCTTCACATATACTTTTCTCTAAACAGCTTGTCAGCACTGGAAGGGTCACAGCTGATTGGTTCAACGGAACAGTGTCAGTTGATCGCACTGTGGGAAACAGCACCACCTTTACAATTATCTATGAAAAAAGTCCCCCCACTGTGTACATACAGACACCAAGTGGTTCAGTTTATAGTCAGACCCACGTCACAAATAATGCAGCTACTAAGACAGTCACTTTAAATATTCCTGGAACTGCAGAGGTAAGACAACATTTATTTTACAGCTTTCTGCAAAGCCCAGCCATGGTCATTATTTTTAAGCCATTTATCTTCAGAAAGACTGATGTTTGTTTGTTGCATTGTATTTACCCTTTTTCCCCTGCAATTTATTCACTGACAATTTTACCTGTTAGCTGGGTTTCCCCTGATATGACAAAATGCAACCAAGCTAGGAGAGGAGTCTGAAAGTTAGCACCTGCTTCCTTCAAAATGTGAAGACAGCCATCTCGCCTTTTGCTAACATGACAGCTCAAAATTTTTCAACAGAGAATCATAATTCTATTAACTACAAATAGAAAAAGCTGGAAATATCATATTTAGAGACTTCAATTTAAAAATTCCCACAATTTAATAATCAACTTCACAATGCATTCCCTTAATTTAACTTAACAATTCATTCGTTATTATAAATTAGTTCGTATGACTAATTTATAAAAGTTATAAATATTACTAAATTAACTGAATGATTTAAGTATCTAAAGATTATTTTTTCAACTTTATAGTTTATAGTTTCATCCCCAGAAGGCAAGGTCCAGTGTACCCTTCTTTTTTTTTCTTTCAGACGAATTTAAAAATCAAAAAACAAAATTGCAAAGAATATTTCAATAGGACTTTTGCACTGTACAGGATGTAAACAATAGCTTCTAGGACACAATGAAAAAATCTTTCTCCCAATTTTGTGCCTACTTTCTTTTGTGCTTGACAGCCTGGTGACTGGAAATACAGCTTCCTCAGCAAGGAACCTTCTGCTCAAACAATGACTTTAACGGTAACCAGCCAGGCAGCAAATAATGATGTTCGTCCAGTTGCAGTTAAGGCCCAAATGAGCCAGTTAAGCAGTGATGGTAGTAAACCCATGGTAGTGTTTGCTGAAGTCAGTCAGAATTACATTCCTGTGCTGGGAGCAAAGGTCATAGCCACTCTGCAGTCAGATACAGGAAACTCTGAAGAATTATACCTCTTGGATAACGGAGCAGGTACAGATCTTTGGGTCTCAATACATCCATAAATTACCTAAAACAGTGTTTCTTAAGCCTGGTCCTGGAGGCAACCTGCCCTGCATTGCTTTCCATTCTCCCAACACACATAATTCAACTAATCAGTTAATAAAGAAGTTTTTTTCAAACGTGCAGTGGGGAAACTACTAAAGTAGTCCCTCCAGGACCAGGGTTGAGGGTTACTGACCTAAAATATCTAAACATTACATGAATTTGGACTGTACAATACTTATTGATTTTTTTTTTTTTTTACAGGAGCTGATAATTTGAAAGATGATGGCATCTATTCTAGATATTTCACAAAACTAAAGACAGGAAGGTACAGCCTGAAAGTGCGGGTCATAAGCCAAGATGGAGCCCCCAATCGTTCACCCAGCAAACAGAGTGGTGTTGTGTATGTTCCTGGATATATTGTAGATGGCAAGTTTTACACTTCTTTGTTGTTCGTTTGTTTTTGGAGAAGTTAGTAAATGAAATTGGATAGTTTCACAAAGGCCTCGATCAAATCATTTTCATTTTCAGGAATTTATTTTTTTTTTCTTTATGTAGGAAATAGGTTTGGTTATTGTGTAGTCAGAAGGTTAAAGAACTTTCTAAAAAGGTTTCAGGTTTAATAGAGCACTGATTTAAATATAACAAATATAACAAATATAAATTTGATATAACCAGATGAAAAATAGCTAACTCTTTGTTTGCAAGTGCCAACAGGAAGGAAGAGTGAGTTCCAAAATGATTCTCAGGCCCGAAGAGAATAAATACACAGAGCCAAGTATTCACTCCAATCTCTAGTTTTTTCAAACATTTGTTGCAGTATATGTATAGTAGGACCCCAGTCACGTACACCAACGGTCATGTGCACCATTCGGTCATTATTACATGACTCATTGCTCAAAACCCAACCACTCCTAAACTTTTATCTTATGTTATACGTATTTCTGTTATCTTGTTTCCTCTTGTCAGCATAATGTTTGCAGACGGTTAGGTCAAGTTTTTCACTCAGGATATTCTTCAACTTATTTATTAGACTTCTCTAATCTACCTAGAGATCTTACTTCTCTAATTTAACTACAGAAGTGAAATGTTAAGCACTTTCTCTCCCCACTCCAGTGACATGTCCTGAGTACATTATATAATAAGAACTTTAAGGTCATGAGCTTAAGCACATGTTCTATACTTCTACACTTCAGTCATGATGTATCGGTGCATGACAATCATTATAGATTATATTGGTGAATTATCATCATTATTATCTTGTTACAATTTTAGATTGCATTTTCCCATCACACTCTTAATAATGCTAATCTGTGAAAGTTGTGATACCCAGGTGTTCTTGGCTAAAGGCTAAAAACAGTATAAAGATAGAAAATTAGTGTGTGCATCCAACTAGACACAAGCAAAATACTAATTAATATAAGACATAATAGGTATCCACATTTTTATTTATCTTTTAAAAAAAATCTCCCTTATTTTATTACTGTTGCAATGTTTTGATTTCTAGGACCTTCATCGGGGAAAAGGAGCTCAAACTGTAAAACAGTGTGTGGGTACACTGGTGAAAAACAGTCATAAAAGTTAAAAACTAACCCTCTTGCTTTGAAAGACTATGAGAAAATAATAATTTAAAATATATTAAAATGTCCCAATAAACTAAGTAGCTTAGCTATAGTTTTGAATCTTCCAACACTTGTGCATCTCTCTGATCTCATTTCTCTGTATCATCCCTTGTGTATTCTCAGATCCTCTAACTGCAGTCTTCTTACTCTTCCTTCAAACAGACTTTTTACTTTGAGTGGCAGATGTTTCAGTGCTGCTGCTGCTCCCAAACTTTCCATTTTCTCTTCATAACTGCTCTTCCCTGTCGTGTTTCAAATCTTTGCTTTTAAATTTTTACCTCTTTGGATTTTTCATATCCCTCTTTTTATGTTTCATTATTATTATTTATTAATTTATTATTATTTTTTGGACTATGTAAAGCATCTTAGGAGAAAGGTGCTATACATCAAACATATTACTAATGATAAATCAAAGTAAAATGAGCTCTTGGATTCTGTCCCAGGTTTTCAAAAATACGGATAAAAATTATTCAGATATCACAGGATAAGGATTTCTAGATCTGGATTTTCTGTGCTTCTATTCTATGTGGCCATCTGATGGACAAACAATATTTTAGCATGATTTAGATACTCTGCTGAAATTTAATTCATTAGTTTATTTAAACAGCATAAAATATTAAAATGTTACTTATAATTCACAGGGCAACACACATATTCCTTCACGCCTATGGACACTTTTGAGTAGGCAGTCAACCTAACAACGTGTGTTTTTAGACCATGGGAGGAAACCGGAGCACCCAGAGCACTCGTACAGCACCCAGGGAGCAGTAGGTGTTAGGTGTCTTACTAAAGGGCATCTTAGCTATGGATATTAAGGACGGAGAGAGTGCTCTTCCTTCACCCCCCTACCCCAGTCATGCAGGGATATCATAGTATGACATGTTATGCTGAGAGTCCAGGAAATGTCAGTAGTAAGGTGCACAACAAAGAATTTGGAACTTTGGATTCTTTTTATACTTTAGCCATGAATATGCTTGAAGTTTGTTCTCTGAAACTCCTCCTGAAGTATATAATCAGCTTTGTTTTTTCATTGATTAGCAAGATAGATTGAAGTGGTATAAGCTGTGTTTTGCAGCACAGACAGAAGTCTGCATTGTGAATAGCAGTTGACTAGGCAGTGCCAGCATTCCATATGCTGGTGTTGGATATTGTCACCTGAATCCTGACGAAGTCTATAGGTTTTAATCATACTTGTTTTGTGGCGGTAATGTAGAGGTCCTGACCATTGAAGAACAAAGTAAAAGGGGGCTAAATGAGCATGCAGAGAAACAGATGGACTACAGTGGGTAATTTTAGAACTACAAAGTGCTAAATAAAGCTGAGCTAATCATCAGTTACTTGTTTATCCTGCACAGAGCTGATAGAAAAACACAGACAGCAGACTAAATTATGAATGACTATAAATCGCTGTACAGAATAAGTCAAAAGTTGCAGAACACCCATTTATTTCTTTGATATGCTACATGACCACCTTACCATTGGGAAGAAATAGCCCTTGATCCAATATGGCGGTTTTCAAGATGGCGGCCATATTCTGGACATAGCCTAAAAGATAGGCCCCCTCACCCATAACTTGCTGGATTACAGTCCTAAACAGGAATTTCGTTTAAGTATCAGAGTTAGATCATTCATGAAACAAACCTGGCTAACTTGGCTATTCAGTAAACCTTTGTCTTTGGGACAATCACATTAAAATATATATATATATATATATATATATATATATATATATATATATATATATATATAACTGAGTAAACCTGCTTATGTACACAATGAAATGCAATATTTAAATCTAAAATGTCCAACATGCAATGAATTATATTTAGTAATATAAATAATGTAACTAATATTGTTTAGGGCAGAAGTACACTCTAAAAAGAAAATAGTTGATCCAACTTAATTGAATTGCTTCAATTGGTAACTTAATTGAATTACTTGTTACCAATTGAAGCAATTTTCTTTTTAGAGTGTATTTGTATTCATTCAATTCTGATTCTTTATCCTGCATTTATTGCATCCAAAATGTGTGTGGTTTGTTACATTCTTTTGGCATCCGTGGGACTAAAGACTAGGAAGTACTGGATTTAGATTTTATATTTGACCCATAGTCAGTCTGTATGTGCCCAATCTCTTAAAATGCAACATTACAACTCCCATTCCACTCTTGTTTTTTAGGTAAAGTAGAGCTGAACCCTCAGAAGCCCCCAGTCAGTGTGCAGCCAGCAGATGTGGGAAGCTTTAGTAGAACAGCCACTGGAGAAAGCTTTGTGGTGAATGTGCCCCCAGGTGTACCCCCACCTAACTTCCCTCCAAACAAAATCACAGATCTGAGTGCTGAAATACAAGGGGACAGTGTGCTTCTCAACTGGACAGCTCCTGGCGAGGACTATGATCAAGGAACAGGTAAATATTGAATATTTATTGTCTTTTGCACAAAGAGAAATGTTTTAAAAAATAAAACATTTACAACACTGAGTAGCATGTTGTATAACAGGAGCTTCAGACCTAGAGTAATGAGGTTTGTAGCATTCAGCATGTCCCAAAATTAAGGATACAGAAATGCCAGGATGATGATCCAATTTTAGAAACAAATTGTGGTGCAAAAAAAAAATTGAAAATTAAGTTGAAAATTTAATTTTACTGAAGACATCTTTTTGAGTGTGAATCTTTCTTGAATTTAAATGCTGTATAGTTAGTATCAATGCACCAAACACAAAGTAAACGAGCACTGTGCCTACTGAAGTGAACCACTGTTTTCTTATAATACTCTTTTATCAATTCAGATGACAGTCAATAATCAGACATGTCATAATGCATGTGGTTTACCCTGAAATGAGTAGCTAATCTGTGAATAAAGGGCAGTATCTAGAAGGCATACAGAAGAGTACAGAAGGCTATATTTCAGTTCTCCAAGCTAAACCAAAGTTTTTGTTTTATGAAGTTGAAAAATATTTCATCAGCATCATCAAAGTAAATACTGTGTGTATATATTTCCCCAGTTATTAGCATATTTCTAATATTTTTATTTCTCACCCTTTTTAAGCAAAATTCTACGAAATTAAATGGAGCTACCATTCGGAGATGCTTAAGAGGAATTTCAGCAATGCGTATCCAGTAAACACCTCTGCCCTCCAGCCACAAGAGGCTGGTTTGGCTGAACATTATTCCTTCATGTTTGAGACCATAATCCAAAATGGCACCATAATGTTCTTTGCTGTTCGATCCGAGGATAAGGAAGCGATGAAGTCGGAGGTATCAAACATTGCTCGAGGGATAAAATTTGTTCCAAGCCCCAGACGACCAGAAATTTCAAAACTGAACCTGACCGCTGTAGTGGTCTCAGTACTTGGGGTAATTATATTGGCATGCATCATAGTGTGTATAGCCATATGGGTATTGAAAAAAAAAAAGAAAGTTGATGAAGAGAATATTGTAAATATGAGTATGTAGGCCTCATCTGTAATAAGTGTATTTAGACATAGTGGATTTCAGTGTTCTATGTAATAGTGCTTTTCCACAGCATGGTACTTGCTCTGCTCTTTTTGCTTTTTTTCGACTAGGCACATCTGGCACCCTGTACGGGGAACCAGTACTTTTTTAATCCCTGCTCATGTGCCTTTCCAAGTGAGCCAAGTAAGGACTCTAACTATGATGTGTAAACCTTGCAGAGCGCTGACTGGCGTCTGTAAATTTATACATTAATTTATTTTATCCAACTCACCATGGCAGCTCATAAATTTACACCATAAAAAGGTTAAAAGTCTCATTTGAAAAAAAAAAAAAAAAAAAACAACAAAAAGAGATTTGAGTAAGTACCATGCAATGGAAAAAAGTCATAAAAGCCTTCTGCAAATAGCGATTAAGCCTAGTTCTGGACTAAACAGCATTTTGCACTGTAATCGTCATCATTCATTGAAAGAAAGATACAGTCCAGGACTAGGCTTAATCACTGATGGGGAAACCACCCCATGATGCATATTTCATTTTAAAAGCATTTTCTGTCAAAAAACCTAAACAGCGATGTAAACCAACCAAAAAATACAATGTAAATTGAAACCATGAAACCATCAGTTGGACGGACAGACTCTTTGGAATATGATAGTGTAAGCCGTACTCTAAAATGTACAACTATTGATTTAAAACCAAAGAATATGTTATTCCACACATGAGATCTCATCCTCAAAAAAAAAAAAAAAAAAAAAAAAAAAGAAAAAGAAAAAGAAAATAACCCGGGCCCGGAACCGATTCACACAAAAACAAGGCAGTCTAGCACTTACTTTGTCCTCTATTAAGTTGTCCCCTATTTAAATCTTGCAATTATTTTTACATCACTTTTTACACCTTTTTTACTTGTAAATTTAACCTGTCCAAATGACATAAGGTTATAACAATGAAACATTTTACACAGTAGTTTACAACCATTTAAAAAGAAAAGCTCTATAAAAAATAATTATAACAAATCAACAAATAAAATGGAAGGCATGCTGTATTTCTCTCTTTTAAATATGAGCCACACAGTATTTTTTCAGAAATATTGAATTTGGTGGGTAAATGAATAAATGTATGAATGAAAATCAAAATAATAGGCATAACCTGTCAATCAATATATATATATATATATATATATATATATATATATATATATATATATATATTTCAAACAGGTCTCATATATTATAGAAATAATAGATACTGCTGCATTACTTAAGGTGAAAGTGAAGATTTTAAAAGTGAAACAATTTTCAGCTTCTTGGCTAACTTGCTATATTTTAAACAGTATACATGCATGTAGTTAGCGTAATGTAATTGCACACACTAAAAATAAGCCCACAATCTAAGAATTGAGTTCTGGTAAAAAAATGTATGAGAAGTAAATTCTATATTAGTGCGATTTCTTATGACTGCCTTGTTTGCTGTTGTTGTCAAAAACTGATAATGCTTTGCATGCTAGATTTAGCAATTAGCTTGCTCAATTTTTGTTTGTAGTAGCAACATTCTGGGAGAAACTGCAGCTCATCTGTGCAGAGGGCTGACATTTTATAATGTCATTTCTTTTTAATGCTGTTGGAAAGTGATTAATTTCATATTCATTTTGCATTTAATTTCGATTGTTATGCTTTGTTTTGGGTCACTCTGAACTATTTCAGAGTTGTTTGTCTCTACTGTCTGTTTATCACTGGTCTTTAACCTTGACCCACTGATGGTGGGAAAGAGTGACCAAAAGGTAATCTCTGTAAGACATTTCCCTAACACTTTTCAAATAAATCATACTTTCTATCCTGACATGCACATGACTCTAATTTATTTTCAACAACCTCCTGGATAACCTTAATCCAACAATGTGCTTATGTTTATTAATGGGTTTTTTTCAATGTGCATATCGACACACTCTCATTTCTTGTATTATATAATTTTACAACTTGGCAGTAAACATCAGTTTAAATGGCCTTACTGTATAACTTTGAATGGTCATGTTATTGAAAGCCTCACTTATTTATATATATTTTTATTTAGTTTTATAATTTTTTTTTATAAACCTGTTTTTTTGCCTTACAAATCATGCAAAATACCCTAACGGGGCAGCAAGTACAATTGGTGCGGTACTTTCTAGACAACACTTTTGGCTGATGGCTCCCTACTTTCTATCCAATGCTTCCTGTGCTTTGATCCTTAATGTTATGGCTTCAATAAAGTTATGGCTTCAGCTATTGGACTGGCAGTAGTATGTTATGGTTAAATAAAACTGACTTTCCCTTCACTTCACAATGCACTGTTTTAGTTTTTTCTTAAATAAATAGAGTGTAAAAAAAATCACTCAACACAACTTAAAACAAAATCTCCTCAGGTAGAGGGCTGACAAACCACAATACAACAAACGTACCACAACAAATACTGTAAACAGTTTCAAACATATTCTGTTTATTAAGTTGAACAATAAAATAAAATAATACAAAAAATAAGGAATTTCTTCCCTTCAGTGCACTTCTCTACGTTTTTTCTTAAATAAAGAGTGTAAAAAAGTATTCATTGATTGGCATTTTTCATGCATGTCTTTATTCTATAAATGTATGAATTTGTTTTGTTTGTCACTTACTGACTGACATCCCCTGTCTCTGAAACCCATGGTTAGTATTTAATGGAATACAAATAAAAAATTGGATTGAATTTTCAAAAGAAAGGAATATCACTAAAAACCCTGTTTGGATGGACTCTAAAGAAGAATTCAGCTAGCAGCTTCTTGCAAAACATGATTCCAGGTAAAGCATGACTTGGAATGCATCAATGCGTTGGGCAAATAATCTCTCTCAGCATTACTAAGGTCTTTTGAGGGACGATCAAATTGATAATACTCTCAGGCAGTGAGTGTGACTTTTAACCTCAGCAGTGCCTTTCTCACCAGACTTGTACATATGGCATTAACAATTCTAATTACTTTATCAGGATATTCAAACATGTATAATATAGTATCTTACAGGTCCACTTTCCAAAGTTCCACAGAGCTGAAGGTCCAGAGAGGTCAAATGAGGGAGACATATGAACATATCTTTAAATGGGCGATTTCCTTTTCTGTGAACAGAGTCAATTTGAAGACACCATTTTAGTTTCTGGACATGATTTTAACCTACTTTCTTGTACTGATGTTATAGCTGTCATGGAAATGTAATAATTCCTGTGACTTTCTTGTCGGTCTGGAACCCACCTACTGAGACACTGCATTAACTTTTCAGAATTTCCAGATTTTGTTATATGCATATGACAGATATATTTTGAATTTTGTAGCATTCATTCATTCATTATCTGTACCCGCTTATCCAATTCAGGGTCACGGTGGGTCCAGAGCCTACTTGGAATCATTGGGCGCAAGGTGGGAATACACCCTGAAAGGGGCCCCAGTCCTTCACAGGGCAACACAGACACACAGACAAACACATTCACTCACACCTACGGACACTTTTGAGTCACCAATCCACCTACCAACGTGTTTTTGGACTGTGGGAGGAAACCGGAGCACCCAGAGGAAACCCACAAGGACACGGGGAGAACACACCAACTCCTCACAGACAGTCACCCGGAGCGGGAATCAAACCCACAACCTCCAGGCCCCTGGAGCTGTGTGACTGCGACACTCCCTGCTGTGCCACCATGCCGCCCCGAATTTTGTAGCAGTCAAAAGAAAGATGTATTTGATGTATTTGAAACAATTATAAATGCACACATTTTGAGGATATTTATAATACTACTAAGTGAATTAGTAACACTGATAAATTACCACATCACACTGATTGTCAAATCATGCTTTGGGAGAAACTTCGGTATTTCCAAAGAAACGGTTACTTGAGATCAAGTTACAATATTCTTGATTAACTGGGGTAGAGCCTGCTACTGGAATGAAAATTAATTAAAATATATTAAGTAATGAAGGAAAGTAATAGAAATTTTAGTTGAGAAACTTTAAATTGATCTGTGTTTTGGTTTGTTATCTATGCATTACTTTATCATGAATGTTAGGTTGCAGTGTTTAATTTAGCTTTTTCTGCTACTTACATATTTTCATTTAAAATTGATTATGATATCATTTATATTTATTTTATTCCATAATATATATATATATATATATATATATATATATATATATATATATATATTTGGCAAAATACCCTTCTTAAATATAAATTTCCAAAATACTTGCTCAACTGTTTTCTTTTCATAATTCTATGACTATGTTAGTAGTTCCTTCCGTAATATTTGCATATCTGCTATATGTAGCCCTCATCCAGTAGTTGTCACTAGAGGTGGGCGATACCGAGAATTTTGGTATCAATCTGATACCAAGTAAATGCAGAGCCAGTATTGCCAGTATCGATACTGATACTTTTTAATATTTAAGCTTCATAGATCCAAAGGATCCAAAAGATCTAGAACAGAATTTCGCCAAACATTGTACAAACCGGATTCCAAAAAAGTTGGGACACTAAACAAGTTGTGAATAAAAATTGAATGCAATGATGTGGAGATGGCAAATGTCAATATTTTATTCGTAACAGAACATAGATGACAGATCAAAAGTTTAATCTGAGTAAATGTAACATTTTAAAGGAAAAATATGTTGATTCAAAATTTCACAGTGTCAACAAATCCCAAAAAAGTTGGGACAAGTAGCAATAAGTGGCTGGAAAAAGAAAATTGATCATATAACGAACAGCTGTAAGACCAATTAACACTAATTAGGTCAATTGACAACATGATTGGGTATAAAAAGAGCTTCTCAGAGTGTCAGTGTCTCAATGAAGTCAAGATGGTAAGAGGATCACCAATTCCACCATTGTTGCGCAGAAAGATAGTGCAGCAATACCAGAATGGTGTTACCCTGCATAAAATAGCAAAGACTTTTAAGTTATCATCATCAACCGTGCATAACATCATCAAAAGATTCAGAGAATCTGGAACAATTGCTGTGCTTAAGGGTCAAGGCCGTAAAACTCTACTAGATGCTTGTGATCTCCGGGCCCTTAAACGTCACTGCACCTCAAACAGGAATGCCACTGTCAGGGAAATAACAGAATGGGCTCAGGAATACTTCCAGAAAGCATTGTCAGTGAACACAATCCACCGTGCCATCCGCCGTTGCCAGCTGAAACTGTACAGTGCAAAGAGGAAGCCATTTCTAAGCAAGCTCCACAAGCTCAGACGTTTGCACCGGGCCAGGGGTCTTTTAAAATGGAGTGTGGCAAAATGGAAGACTGTTCTGTGGTCAGATGAGTCACGATTTGAAGTTCTTTATGGAACACTGGGACGCCATGTCATCCGGACCAGAGAGGACAAGGATAACCCAAGTTGTAATCAACGCTCCGTTCAGAAGCCTGCATCACTGATGGTATGGGGTTGCATGAGTGCTTGTGGCATGGGCAGCTTGCATGTCTGGAAAGGCACCATTAATGCAGAGAACTATGTTCAGGTTCTAGAACAACATATGCTCCCATCTAGACATCATCTCTTTCAGGGAAGATCCTGCATTTTTCAACAAGATAATGCCAGACCACATTCTGCAGCAATCACAACATCATGGCTACGCAGGGGAAGGATCCGGGTACTGAAATGGCCAGCCTGCAGTCCAGATCTTTCACCTATAGAGAACATTTGGCGCATCATAAAGAGGAAGGTGTGACAAATAAGGCACAAGGCGATTGAACAGTTAGAGGCCTGTATTAGACATGAATGGGAGAGCATTCCTATTTCTAAACTTGAGAAACTGGTCTCCTCTGTCCCCAGACGTCTGTTGAGTGTTGTAAGAAGAAGGGGGGATGCCACACAGTGGTAAAAAATGGCCTTGTCCCAACTTTTTTGGGATTTGTTGACGCCATGAAATTTTGAAACAACATATTTTTCCCTTAAAATGATACATTCTCTCAGTTTAAACTTTTGATCTGTGATTTGTGTTCTATTCTGAATAAAATATTAGATGTTGCCAATTCCACATCATTGCATTCAGTTTTTATTCACAATTTGTTTAGTGTCCCAACTTTTTTGGAATCCGGTTTGTACATGACAACAAAATACTTCATCACAATCAATATTTGTTTAGAAACAATGGAACAATAACAAAACAAAGTTTGCCTTAACATTAGGAAAATACATTTTTTGAGGTAGAAACGGAGAAATCACAATACAAAAATAAAAGAAAAATTCTCCCCTCACTAGACATGTTTTCTAGTTGTTTCTTTTTTTGTTTCTTTTTTCAAATAGAATTGTTCTTAGGAAAAACAATAAAAAATAAGGAATTTTCTTCCTTTCAGTGCAATTCTGTTTTTTCTTAAATAAATAGAGTGTAAAAAAAATCACTCAACACAACTTAAAACAAAATCTCCTCAGGTAGAGAGCTGACAAACCACAATACAACAAACGTAACACACCACAACAAATACTGTAAACAGTTTCAAACTTATTCTGTTTTTCAAGTCAAACAATACAATAAAATAATACAAAAAATAAGGAATTTCTTCCCTTCAGTGCACTTCTCTACGTTTTTTCTTAAATAAAGAGTGTAAAAAAGTATTCATTGATTGGCATTTTTCTGCATGTCTTTATTCTATAAATGTATGAATTCTTTTTGTTTGTCACTTACTGACTGACATCCCTTGTCTCTGAAACCCATGGTTAGTATTTAATGGAATACAAATAAAAAATTAGATTGAATTTTCAAAAGAAAGGAATATCACTAAAAACCCTGTTTGGATGGACTCTAAAGAAGAATTCAGCTAGCAGCTTCTTGCAAAACATGATTCCAGGTAAAGCATGACTTGGAATGCATCAATGCGTTGGGCAAATAATCTCTCTCAGCATTACTAAGGTCTTTTGAGGGACGATCAAATTGATAATACTCTCAGGCAGTGAGTGTGACTTTTAACCTCAGCAGTGCCTTTCTCACCAGACTTGTACATATGGCATTAACAATTCTAATTACTTTATCAGGATATTCAAACATGTATAATATAGTATCTTACAGGTCCACTTTCCAAAGTTCCACAGAGCTGAAGGTCCAGAGAGGTCAAATGAGGGAGACATATGAACATATCTTTAAATGGGCGATTTCCTTTTCTGTGAACAGAGTCAATTTGAAGACACCATTTTAGTTTCTGGACATGATTTTAACCTACTTTCTTAACAAACCAACAGTGTGCTGAGTGATGTTATAGCTGTCATGGAAATGTAATAATTCCTGTGACTTCCTAGTTGGTCTGGAATCCACCTACTGAGACACTGCATTAACTTTTCAGAATTTCCAGATTTTATTATACGCATATGACAGATATATTTTGAATTTTGTAGCAGTCAAAAGAAAGATATGTATTTGAAATGAAACAATTATAAATGCACACATTTTGAGGATATTTATAACATTACTAAGTGAACTTAGTAACACTGATAAATTACCACATCACACTGATTGTCAGTTCATGCTTTGGGAGGAACTGCTGTATTTCCAAAGAAACGGTTACTTGAGATCAAGTTACAATATTCTTGATTAACTGGGGTAGAGCCTGCTACTGGAATGAAAATTAATTAAAATATATTAAGTAACGAAGGAAAGTAATAGAAATTTTAGTTGAGAAACTACAACTTGATCTGTGTTTTGGTTTGTTATATATGCATTACTTTATGTTAGGTTGCTGTGTCTGCACGGTGGTGCAGCAGGTAATGTTGCAGTCACACAGCTCCAGGGACCTGGAGGTTATGGGTTCGATTCCTGCTGTCAGTGACTGTCAGTGAGGAGTTGGTTGTGTTCTCCACGTGTCAGCATGGGTTTCCCCCGGGTGCTCCGGTTTCCTCCCACGGTCCAAAAACACAAGTTGGTAGGTGGATTGGCGACTCGTGAGTGTGTGTGTGTTGCCCTGTGAAGGACTGGTGCCCCCTCCAGGGTGTATTCGTGCCTTGCACTCAATGATTCCAGGTAGGCTCTGGACCCACCGCGACCCTGAACTGGACAAATGCTTACAGATAATGAATGAATAGATTATGATATAATTTATATTTATTTTATTCCACAATGTTTATATATACACAATGTGGAATAAAATGTTTTTTAATGGGGTTTACTCTTACAAACAGAGAGCAGACTTTGATGAATTCACATGCGCAGCAGTCAGTGTGTGTGGGAGAGAAAAAAAGTTTTTTGGTATTCATCTTTTAACACGAGTATTGCTCAATATCAATATCAAAATCCAGTGTTGGTATTGATATTTATCAATATTTGGATCGATTCGCCCACCTCTACTGCACAGTTTGTATTGGTCGTAGTCCTTCATCAGTAGACACAGGACGCCATCCACATATTGCTGTTGGCTGGATGTTTTCGGTTGGTGGACTATTCTCAGTCCAGCAGTGACACTGATTTGTCACTTGAGCAGCACTGCTGTATTCAGAGAGTACTACAGTTTGTAATTGTAGAACTACAAAGGCCTCCTGTATAGTCAATGGAGCTAATAAAATGGACAATGCATGTTGATTCAAGGTAATTGAAAAAAAGCTAATCTAGTGATCAGTCAGTTCACAACATGAGTATTTTTGGAAGTCCTATAGTGCTATGGGACCAGGTGCCAGTTATCTGAAACTGATCATCT